>NC_056744.1:433237285-433379785 GCF_019279795.1 Protopterus annectens | reverse complement strand
AGAGTGCGCCCTGCAAAAACCTAGATTTTTGTCGCTTTCTGAAGTTTGACTTTTTGAAAAGCTGACCATTTGAAATTCTACTTTTTGAAAAGTTGAGCTTCTTAATGGGATCTCATTATACATTTATATATATATATATATATATATATATATATATATATATATATATATATATATATATATATATATATATATATATATATATATATACACACATACACAAGTATGTGTGTGTGTGTGTGTGTGTGTGTGTGAGCGCATGCGTCTGCACATGTGTGCATATGTGTGTGCTACATTTATTTATTTATCTAATTTCATTTGATTTCCAGGAAGTCTGACTGAGTAGGATCTCATTTTCAGTAAAGGCTTGCGGTGAAAAGCTCCAAAATCTTACAAAACATTTTAAGAACAATAATTTTATCTTTAAAAAATAATACAAATAGCAAATACTGTTTAAATAATTATACCAAATTAAACATAATATGTAAACATTGGTTAAGAATACATAGAAATTATATGACAATGATTTAATAGTTAGAGAAATTTTAGCGAGTTTATAGAGAAATTAAAGGTAAGTTTGTTATAATACAAACAAGAACTGCAATATGAAGTGAGAGAAAAGCAAACTTGCAGTGTATTTAATGAGAAAGCCAGGGGAGAGAAAGTGGTAAAAGTAAGGAAGTGAGTGAAGATGTGAGTGCAAGGCAGTGTAAGGTATGAACAGGTACTTGTTCACATTTATGGATAAAGTTTATCCTGGTGTTGAACAAGAACAGAGCCAGCTTTTGGCTAGGATGGGAGGGAGGGAGGGTATTGACCTGATGGATAGAGATAAGGAGTTCTAGATGTTAGCATCATGGTACGAGTACAGACAATGAAAAACAGATTTGATAGGTTTGTGGACAGACAGGTTTTGTTGGACATTAGATCGTAATGACTAACTAGGAACATAATTGTGTAAAATGTTACCTAGTGCTGGACAAGTGGATGGATTTTGGATAATTTCATTTTATAGGTGGTAAGAAACTGCATTTAGGTTCATTGACAATGATGGGTTCTGAAAGGGGTATTTGCTGCAAGGGGTATTTGCTGCAAATTTAGCAACTTTGTTATAGCTTGTTCTAGTTTTGATTTTTGGGAAACCTGAAGGTGAGTAAGGATGACACCACCATAAAAAAGTCAGGGGAAGAGATAAGTAGAAGCAAGTGTTGCTTTAGTTGTGTTGATGAGAAAGTTTTTGGCTCTGTAAAGCAACCCTAGTTTTGATGAGTGTTTCTTACTCAATTTTGTATATGCAGGTCGAATAATTTAAGATTATCGTCCACTATCATTGCTAATAATTTCCTATTAGGTTATTATCAGTAAACAGTGCAATTGCCAACACTTGAATATCAGCACTGAGTGGGACACACACACACACACACACACACACACACACACACACACACACACACACACACACACACACACACACACACACACACACACACAGATTCCTTAGCCTACATATGAGACTATGTTGCCTGCAAAGTATGCAAGCAAACACCTCAATACTGGTTTTAGTGAGCTTGCCACATCACATTATCTCAACTTTTCCAGCCATAGCAGTAGGCCCTACTCCTGTTTACACATGCACATGCACACTATGCACCACTGTAGTCATTTCCACTTATTAGTGTACCCCAAAATTATCAAGGTATTGCAAAGTTGCTCAAGCAAAGCTTAAGTGAGGCATTCTAAAATTCTAAACTTCTAAAGCAAGTGAAAATAGTGTTTCCATTCACTTACTGCCCTTTAAGTTTGTTTTGCTTGAAGTAATTCAAGTTTGCCTTGTGCTGTTTTGCAGTTGTCTGTAGCATGGTGAAGCCAGCAATGGCATTGGCTTCTTTAATTGTGTAATTTAATGTCTCTAAGTGCACCCGTAAATTAACTTATTTTGTTTAAACATCTATGAATCATGCTTTTATCTCATTGTGCAATTCATCTGTGTCATGCTAAGATGCTCAGTCATATTTTCCCATTCACATGAGTAACTAAAAAGCTCAGTGAGCATATTTAAGTGGATCACTAACCCTGGTAGGGATATGGGGAAAAGTACAGTAGCATTATGGCCTGCAGAGGTGATGAAACTAGTAACAAATATTACTACTGCAATGGTTGT
This sequence comes from Protopterus annectens, assembly GCF_019279795.1. Taxonomy (NCBI): domain Eukaryota; kingdom Metazoa; phylum Chordata; order Ceratodontiformes; family Protopteridae; genus Protopterus; species Protopterus annectens. Next base: position 433,377,624 of record NC_056744.1, on the reverse strand, counting down.
GCACTCTCTTTATGCCATTGTTCACTCCCCAGCACCATTATGTTATATGTCACGCCATGTATTTTCATGCTGCACAATAAAGGCATCATGATTTGCTAAGCTACATAGGTGCCTGCAGATGTGCATTACATGTTAACAGCAGCAACGTGTGTGATCATTAGAGTATTACAATATTTCCCTGGTTTGTGACCTGGTGAATGACCATGGCTTCCAAGAGCAATGAAAGTAACATGGCTCCCAGGTGATGCAGTAAAGAAAGTTAGAACTTTCTGTATTTCATGTACAGAGACCACTAGGAACTCCTGACTGAGGACTTTTATGAGGATCACTAGTATAAAGCTGATACCTGGCAGAATCTTTTTAGTATGGTGAGTGCTGTTACTGCCATCAGCCTCACTGGTGATCGATGCTGGTACCACTACAGTCACATGAGGAGGAGCCATTCTGACATTTTGAGCCACTGGGAAAAAAAGGTAAAAAGACAATGCACCTAAGAGGTATTGTAAGTATGCAGGGCTGATCACTGACTGTTATTTCCCATATAGCTAATGGACCCTTGCAGGCCATTTAACTGATGTGTGTGTTTGGTATTTATTGCATTTGTTTTTATCTAAGGAGGAAATAGTGAAGCATGCATTACTGTATGAATGGAGGATGGAACATGTTAGTTGGTGCAAATGTGAGTATGATATTTATCATGTTATTGATTACTTAGGAATATCAGAGGAGGAAAGAAGTACACATGTGGCACAACTGTCTCACAGTTATTATTTACAATGTGACACAACATGCACACATTGGGTCGAGATGGGGGCGAGATTCATACTTCGACAATGTCAGGTTCAACACTGTCACCGTTCAGCCTCCTGACCGAACCCACTTCAAACTTCTAATGATATATATATATATATATATATATATATATATATATATATATATATATATATATATATATGAGTGTGTGTGTGTGTGTGTGTGTGTGTGTGTGTGTGTGTGTAGCAGACTACCTTCATAATGACTATAAAGAATGAAAAGATACTGGTTCAGTCATTATGGTACTGTTACATGATAATATAGCTTTTATTGTTAGTGCTATTTTGATAAAATCAAATGGCTTGCTGAAATCAAAGTAAGGATTTGGGATCTTTGCAGGTACTTGTTATTCTGTCCATTTTGTTAACCAGTACACTCCAGCTGAACATTAAAGACAGGTTGATATATAGTAGTTGCTGTTTTGTTGTAAAAGACTTGCAAAAATATTTCACATCCCAGTTAAAATGTTTAAATAAATTAGAACATTTAGAGAGCAGAACTAAGGTGGCTACCAGCCACAACTCTGAGCTGAGATACTAGACAACTAGAGGCTTCTGAGCTTCCTAAAAATACATAAGTTGCCTTTTTTGCTTGATTATCCTATTTACTGCACTTTTTATTGTGTTTTTCCAGTTTAATACTGAATTTTAATACTGTAAACTAAACTGCGCTGTTTGAACTGCATTTGTCTCCCTTACTGTGCCTATTAAATCATATTTTGTTGCTGTTTTCACTGTTGCAAAGCTTTTTTGTTTACTATTTTCACTGTTTGCAAAGTAATTGTTACTACTCTTTAGTGTTTGCAAAGCATCTGTTCTTTTTGTTCTGTTTTAAATAACCAATTTGATCTCTGCATCTGGGTCCATTTATAGTGGCTGTTGAATTCTGAGCACATTTTCCAAGCCATCTTTGATTGGAAGTTGCCCTTCTGCATACTTGTGAGAGAAGTGGGCTGACTGGAACTTGTCTGGTGAAGGGTGATTGGTCTAGGGCTTGGAGTAGGCACTCTCATTGGTTCTTTTGATTTTTTTAAGCTTCTGGTACTTATGCCTTGTGTGTGAACCAGTTTCTGCTTGTTTGAAATGAGCTGAACTGAGGTGGGCTAAAAACCACAACTCTGAGCTAAGATACCAGACAACTAGAAGTTTCTGAGCTTCCCAAAAACCATAAGCTGCCTACTTTTTTACTTGATTATACTATTTACTGCAATTTTATTGTGCTATGCTTATCTAATACTGTATTTAAATATTGTAAACTAAACTGTACTGCTTGTACTGCGTCTGTCTTACAATGTTTAAATTATATTTTACTGAAGTTTTCACTGTTGCAAAGCTTTTTCTGCTATTTTCACTGTTTACAAAGTAATTATCACTACTTTTCAGTGTTTGCAAAGCATCTGTTCTATTTGTTCTGTTTTCCCTAGGCAGTGTTTTAAATAACAGATTTGTTTGCTGTTTAAAACATTCTTTAGTGTCTCATTGCTGTTTTTCTGCTGTTTAAAACATGTGTTAGTGTCTCACTGCTGTTTTTCTGCTGTTTAAAACAGTTTTAGTGTTTCCCATCTAAATTAGTGTAGCTAGTAGCTGTAGCGTAGTCCAGATACAGGTTTGCTGCATTTGGGTCTGTGTGTAGTGGCTGTTGTATTCTGATTGCATTTTCCAAGCCATCTTTGATTGGAAGGTGCCCTTCTGCACCCTTGTGAAATAAGTATGCTGATTGGAACCTGTCAGGAAAGGAGTGATTGGTCTAAGGCTTGGAGTAAGCACCCTCATTGGTTCTTTTGCGTTTTTTAAAAAAAAAAATGTTTTAAGTTTCTAGCTTCTCATATGTAAGCCCAGCATTTGATCAGCTTTCTGTTTGTTTGCATGTCACGCAGCACCATATACTGCTATGAAATTATACGTCATAGCTGGACAGATAATTTCAACAATTTTTCCCCTTCGATACAGCTATAGTACATTAGTGCAGTCTTCATCTTTAGTTCATCTCTTTTCAGTCATAGTCTAAGCAACAGCTTCATCCCAGCTGAATGAAAAACAGCCGCCGTTATCCCTTTGCACAAAGGCGGTGTTTCCACTGACCTCAGGAACTATAGACCTATTAGACTGACTAGCCTTATCTGTAAGGACATGGAGCAAATCATAATGGACCTTATCAACAAAGATATTGGTAATCTTCAAGCACTTGATCCTACTCAGTTTGGATTTGTCAAAGGGAGATCATACCTGTTAAACCTGGTGAACTTCTTCAAGACAGTCACAAAGGCCCTGGATTAGGGGAAATCTGTGCATATAGCCTACTTAGACTTAGCCAAGGTTTATGACTCTACTCCCTATACAGGCATCATTAACAAACTCACCCAGCTAGGTATCAACCTGATATCATTAGATGGGTCACTAACTGACTCACTGATAGAACAAAACAAAGAGTCAAAACAGGGAATCCATCTCCAACAGCAGACCTGTAACCAGTGGTGTTCCACAAGGATCAGTCCTGGGACCTCTACTGTTTGGAATCTATTTATTAGAAGTACAAGCAAAAACTAAAGGTCCGTGGATGATAAAGTTTGCTGATGACTACAAATTGGGATCAGTCACAGGATCTCCAAACGATGTCAACATCCTACTAGAACATCTTACACAAACAAATGATTGGTTCCAAAGTCATGAACTTAAACTCAATGCAAAAAAATTTCTTATCATCCCTTTCATAGGTTCATACTAGGCTATCTGCCCTAGGGCATTTACAAGCCTAGCCAGAGTGTGTTTGGCTTCCACCACCCATTTTAAATTAATTTTGCTATGCCCTTTTTCGAGGTTAGTATACTGTGCCTCTGTCTAACAGTGACATAGAAGTGATACCCGGGGTAAACCTACGATCTCCCAGCCACTCATCAAGATTCCTCTTGAAGAGAGTCAATGAGGGACTCTGCCTAACCTGGACTGGGATTTTATTCCAGAGTGAAGGGAGCCTCTGGGTTATGAATCTGTCCCTCCAGCATGTCCTATTTATTTCAGTGCTGAGGTTCAAGTCTCTCGAGCGCGTAGCTCGATGGGATCTGGATTTTCTGAGGTGCAGCATGTCCATTAATTCTGGGTTGGACATGGCTTTATACATCAGGCACAAATCGCCTCTGAGCAGGCGGTATGCTACTGAGTAGAGCTGGAGTTTCTTTTACCGGGCAACATATGGCATCTGTTTGAGCCCTATGATCCTCTTGGAGAGGTACTTTTGGGGTCTTTCCAGTTGCTGCAGGTGTCTGGTAAGGTACATCCCAAAAGGGGCATTGTACTCAATTATGGGCCTGATGAGGGATGAGTAAAGAGGCACGATGACCTCCCCTGATCTAGATGTGAATCCCTTCATGATTAGGTGGGCTATATAAAATGTTTTTCTAACCACTTTGGCCACGTGGTTGTCAAATGAGAGATTGCTATCAACTTGGGTCCCCAGGTCCCTAATTACTTCTTCTGTACTTAATGGATTACCACCTATGTGGTAATTTGTGGGCACTTTGTTTTTGCCAAAGGGGATGACTATACACTTTTTGGCATTTAGCTTGAGGCCATGGCTCGGGCACCAGTTGTCTGTTTCTATGAGGCCCTTTTGGAGGATGCTTGTGTCGGCTGGAGAGTCGATTATGGCGCCCAGTTTGCAGTCATCTGCGAACTTAGTCAGCCACAGTCCTTCCGTGTTGGCCTGTACCACCGAGAATATATACCGAACAAGAGAGGTCCCAGGACTGAGCCTTGGGGGATGCCACTTGTAACTGGTTTGGAGTCTGACATGGCTCCAGCAATTCTAACCATGGGGGTTCTGTCCTTGAGCCAGTTTGCAACCCATCTAGTGACATAGGGGTTTATATTTAAGCTGGTGAGCTTATCTATAATGCCCAAGTGGTTTATTGTATCGAAGGCTTTTGCGAGGTCCAGGTAGGCTGTGTGGATCACTTTCCCCTTGTCAATGGCCTTGGTGACTGTTTCAAAGAAATCAACCAGGTTTAAGAGGCAGGATCTGCTTTTAACAAAGCCGAACTGGGTAGGATCCAGTGTCTGTAGGTCCCCAATATCTTTATTTATGAGGTCCATGATGATCCTTTCCATAGCTTTGCAGACCAAGCTAGTCAGGCTTATGGGGCGATAGTTTCCAGGATCCATTGAGGCACCACCTTTGTGGAGAGGGACCACTGTTGCTGTACGCCACTCTTTGGGTACATATTCTGTAGTAAGGCTGAGAGTGAACAGTAGTTTTATGTTTGGGTTTAGCTCTTCTTGGAGTTCATGTAGGATGCAGCCCGGGACACCGTCTGGTCCCATTGACGCTGTGTTTTTTGCTTTGGAGAGGGCAGCTCTTACCTGAGCATCTGAGATGTCAGGGGGGCAGCACTCTACTGGGATAAATATTTGCCCTTTTGGTTGGGGGGAGAAGTTTGCGCTGAACCTGTCAGCTAGGATGTTGGCAATGTCAGTGGGTTTGGTGTATTTTTTGTCATTTTGGACTAATTCTGAGCATATCTGGGAATTACCACCCAGGTTCCTAACATAACTAAAGAAAGCCTTGTGATTATCCTTAGTGTCCTGTGCAATTTGTCTCTCGAAGCTGGCCTTAGATGATTTTATGAGTGCCCGTAGTTTTTTGCTAATACTGATCAAAGATGCCTTCCCTTTTTGGGATTTTCCTCTATCATGTAGTAGCTTCCTACTTCTATTGTATAGTTTGTTTATGGCTGGGGTCCAGTCTGCCTTTGGAGGATTGGGTCTTGGTTTTATTTGGGATTGCATGATCCATGCATTCCTGAAGGTGTTCATAGAATGCGTTTATAAAGGATTCTGCGGTCTGGGCCATATTTTTCACAGGCCCGGGGGCTTTGAAGGATTCCACTTCGGTTTTGAGGAGTGTGAAATTTGCTTTAGAGAAGTTTTTCACTGTAGTTTTCAGGGCAGGGGGTGGAGTCGGGATGTAACTATTCAGTGAGATTAGTTTATGGTCTGATCTTACCAGTGAGGGATACACTTCTGGTCTGGAGCATAGAGTCCCCATGTTGGTGATGATCAGGTCCAGTATATTTTCCCCTCTTGTGGGAGTGGTAACAAGTTGTTCCATGCCTTTGAGTTTATAAATTCTAGGAACCTTTGGGCTAGGGTGTTGGAGCTAGAGTAATGCTCCCAGTCTATGTTTGGGTAGTTGAAGTCACCCAATATAATGGTGTTTGGAAAGACCTTCATATTTTCCAGTGTTCTCAGGAAGGCCGAGTGGGGTTCCTGGGTTTGGGAGGGTGGTCTGTAGCAGGCTATAAACTGGAAGGCAGTTTTACCCACTGTTAGTTGCACATGGATAGTCTCTGATGCTTCGTGCTGTGCCACCAACCTGGAGGTGTGGGTATCTTTGACGAATATTGATACTCCCCCTCCTTTTGTAGTACGGTCCAAGTTTTGGGGCCGAAAAGCATGGTATGAGGTATAACCTGGTAGTGCTGGGGTGCTCTCAGGAACCTTGAACCAGGTTTTTGTTACTGCACAGATATCGATGTTCTCCATGCTGAGGAGAGTTTCGAGTGCGTGCATCTTGAGGTTTAGACTTCTGGCATTGAGTAGCATTACTCTTAGTTTCTTATCCCTTGTGATACCTATGGAGGTGGGTTTGTCTTTTGAGCCTTGCCTAAAAAAGGCACTCTGGGGGTAGCAAGAGCCTTTGCCAATATCCGAAAGCCCAGGGGTGACAGGTGCAAGCTGTCCCTAGCGAAGCATCGTGGCTTGTCGAGCATGTCATCCCAGGCTGACAGGCATTGGATCCCCTTTGAATGACACCAATACTTAAGCCAATTGTTGAAATTGATCATCTTGTCTTCATATTGTGGCATCATTCTTGGTGAAGGTAAGATGCTACTCAAGGTCAGGGTCATACCGGCCTGGGCTACATGCTCAGAGAGCTCCTCTATGTCTCTTTTCATGTAGTCCAGGGAGGTACATCTCAAGTCATTCACACCAGCATGGACAATGACTGAGTCATATTTGTACTTGCCTTGGAGTGACCTGAGTGCTTGTGTTATGTGGCGGATCCTAGCACCCGACAGGCAGCTCACCGTGACCTTCTCCTTGTTCAGCCTGGTGAGCGGGACATCAGTGTGCCTGACGATAGAGTCATCTATTACAAGTGTATCAGGTGTGTTGTTTAGCCTTAAGGGCTATGACTGTTTGGCACACTGGCTTTGTGAGCTATGTGTTGCACGAGTTTTGTTTTGGGGTAGCGGTTGCTTGGGTGTCTGCTTTGGAGGTCTCTGCTGCTTAGGCAGATTTTTATTTATAGCCTCCGAGTATGTTTTTGTGTGTTTATGTGTTTGGTTTGCTGTCGTGGTAGGTCTATGTGAGATTGGAATTGTAGTGAGTCTGGTTTCCTTCTCCTCCTGACTGGTTTTGCCAGTACTGAGTTGAGAGAGCTTAGCCTCCAGTATGGCTATATGGTTGCATCGCTCACATGTGTTAGAATGTGTTGGGAGGAGGAGAGGGTTGTCTGTGTACATGAGGCAGTTGTAACATTGCCTCAAGATTCCGAGATTCACCAGCTGGACTGGAGAGTAGATTGACAGCTGACCTTTGGACATGCTAGAATAGTATTGGGAATTCCTTTATAATTGAAAAAAAGGGCCAATGGGGAACGAGGTACTCAAGGGGAGTTTGTGAGGGTGTAGTGCTTTTAATATTTAAGTGCTGACTTATATAATTGCTTTAGTGAGCAAGTACCGGTTAACTTAAATGCAATGTGTTTCAGGTAACTTAAATGCAAAAACGACAAACAGTAACTTTCTTTCAAGTGAAACAAGGAAATAAGTACAATAAGCAATGCAGATATCACAAGGGATCCACAGAAGCGCTGAAAAGCCACGTTTTAGGTGGAATTAGCATTTCAGGGAAATAACAAGCAAACAAACAAGCAGCATAAAAATAAAGCTAGATTCAGCAGACCTGGATCTAGTCTATGCTACAGCAAACAAGGTGTACCAATTTCATTAAGAAACAGTTCAAATATGCAGGCACTATAAGCCTTTAACCAGAAATTCCCAGCTCAGAAGGGCAGAGTCCAGCCTCTCCTCCCACAAGAGTGCAGACCACGAACCCTTTAAAGTAAAATAACTGGCCTGAAGCCCAAGTGCTTAAACCAGAATTAATACACTTTTAGAATAACAGACACTGAGCCCTCAATCAGCAGTTCCCATCTTAGAAGGATGTAAGCTACCTATTCTGCCACTACAGTGCAGACCACAAACCTTCTTAATGTAAAACAACTGGCATGAAGCCCAAGTGCTTAAACCAGAATTAATACACTTTTAGAATAACAGACACTGAGCCCTCAATCAGCAGTTTCCAACTTAGAAGGATGTAAGCTACCTGTCCTGCCACCACAGTGCAGGCCACAAACCTTCCTAATGTAAAACAACTGGTGTGAAGCCCAAGTGCTTAATCCAAAAGACTTAGAATGATAGCTACACTTTAATCAAGTTACTACCAAGCAGTAATAAATACAATTGAATACTTTAAAGAATGCCTGGATTAGTGCTCATGTTACACAAACAAAGCTAGATTCAGCAGGCCTGGATCTAGTCTATGCTACAGCAAACACGGTGTACCAATTTCAGTAAGTAGCAGTTTAGATATGCAGGCACTATAAGCCTTTAACCAGAAATTCCCAGCTAGAAGGGAAGAGTCCAGCCTCTCCTCCCACAAGAGTGCAGACCACAAACCCTTTTAATGTAAAATAACTGGCCTGAAGCCCAAGTGCTTAAACCAGAATTAATACACTTTTAGAATAACAGACACTGAGCCTTCAATCAGCAGTTCCCAACTTAGAAGGATGTAAGCTACCTGTCCTGCCACCACAGTGCAGACCACAAACCTTCCTAATGTAAAACAACTGGTCTGAAGCCCAAGTGCTTAAACTAAAAGGCTTAGAATGAGTTACACCAAGCAGTAATAAATACAATTGAGTACTTTTAAGATGACGCAAAAGCAAAATAAAGTAGGAAGAAACACAAATACAGTAAAAGCAGTTTTTTTTTTTTTTTGAGTGAGCAAATGAGATGGGCCCAGGAGTTACAGGACAGAAACAAGTGCAAATGCAGGCCTTCAAATCAGAAAGTTGAGAGAGATGGAAGACTGCCCAAATGGCCAATAACTACAAATTCTGGGCCAGAACCACTCCTTATGTGGTAGACAGGTTACCTAGTGCTTACCACTCCCACTGATAAGCTAGAAGGCTCCCCTCCAACACAGAAAGGCTTGGGGGCTCAGAAGCTTACAAATAGTCCTGGATACAGCAAATCTGTATCTGGAACACTGATTACAGGAAAGGAAGGAAACAGGCTTACAATTTTTTTTTTCAGAAAAGTAGCAAAAACAGTAGTAAAAACAATTCACATGCAGTGCAAGCTGGCACACTTGAGTATGTAGCAATATTAGTCCACACACAGTTTGAAAAAATGTAATTAAATTAAAAAGGACTAAAAGCAAGTGCAGAAAGGGTTTATTAGGTAGAATGCGGTAAAGCGGTGGGACTGGGGGAGTGTCCTAGATCAAATCTACAGTGGGGCGGGCACTGCAAAAGCCATCAAATTTAAACTACTACCAGAACAGGGAGGGGGGGCTGGGAAAAAGTTTCAACAGAGATGTGAGGAATCACAGTGCAAATTATAAAACCCAAAACATATATACTGATCTCTATATATTTGCAGAACACTAAGACAACAGATATCTAAGCAACAATTTAGCTCTATAATACAGAATAATGCAGAAAAATATACTCAGCTCTATACATCTGTAGAAAGTCTTGTAAGGCTGTTCCACTTTAAATGCAGACTGCTGCTATTAACAGTTCAAATTAAGGGAACCTTGAGTTAACAACACACAAGCAATAGAAACCACAATGAGGGGTGGGAAGAAAGTTTCAACAGAGATGTGAGGAATCAGAGTGCAAATTATAAAACCCAAAAAATATATACTGATCTCTGTATATTTGCAGAACATTAAGACAACAGATATCTAAGCAACAATTTAGCTCTATAATACAGAATAATGCAGAAAAATATACTCAGCTCTATATATCTGCAGAACGTCTTGTAAGGCTGTTCCACTTTAAATGCAGTGATGTTCCTGCTAACTACCACATCAATAGCAACACCCTAAGTACGCGCTCAGTGACAAGACACCTGGGCACAAAGGTTGACAGCAACCTTACTTTTGATCACCATGTCTCCACAGTGGTAAGAAGGGCATTCTGTATTGCTCATCTCATAAGTAAAGGCATTGCCTCCTGAAAAAAAAGAAGTTATAATTTCCCTGTATTCTTCCCTTTTCAGGCCAATAATTGAGTACAATGGTCCTTTTGGTATTTACCTTTCCAAGAACCTGCAGCAATTGGAGAGATCATAAAGGTTCCTCACAAGGAAAATTCAATGCCTTCAACATCTATCCTATGTGGATTGTCTGAAATCACTGTTACTTTTTTCTGTTTCATACAGACTACTCAGAGATAATCCTTGCCTTTCATATAAGGCAATCTCTGACCCTGCTTTATTGGAAATGCTGCGTATCAGCAAGTCAAATGGTGCACGGGTTACTCACTCTAAAGACCTTAACCTTGTATGTGACATTAATAGAACCTGCTGGAAGGACAGAGGTTACCACACCTTTGGAGCAGTTGGACTACCCTTGTTTCTCCTGCCAGCCTTGTTGACGTGGGTCTTCTGAGGCAATATAGTAACTGCCTCATGTACACCGACAACTTTCTACTAATAATTAATTTTAGTACATTGTGCAAGAGATGTATCTACACCAAAAATCTTGAATCCCTGCTCTCGCGCACTCAGACCAGCAACAATGAAGAGATTGTCAACTCAACCACCATTACTCATTCACATAGTACCACTACTCATACACATAGTACACATCCAACACATAAATCAGTGTACACAGAGGTTCTCTCAAAAAACTTTCCGAAACACCAGAGACCTTCAAAACAAAAGACTGATACAACTAACACAGTTCCCACAGCACCCAAGACACATAACAACACCAGTAGTGTCTCACCTACCAAGCCCCTAAGGCGTAACACTCAAAAAACAAATATACTTGTCACAGGAGACTCCATAGTGAGACATACTGTACGGATGTCCCACTCACCAGGTTAGATAATGAGAAAGTCATGGACAGCTGCCTCTCCAGGGCCAGGATTCATCAGATCACACATGCACTCAGGTTTCTTGCAACAAGTACCATTATGACTCTGTCATAGCTCATGTTGGAGTGAATGACCTGAGACGTACCTCACTGGACTATGATTGAGCTCTCCAAGTATGTGTCCCAGACAGGTATGTCCCTGGCTTTGAGCAGCATATTACCCTCACCTAGAATGATGCTACAGTATAAACAAAAATGATTGATTTCAATAACTGACTTAGATTTTGGTGTTACTCAAAGGGGATCCAGTTGCTCTCATCCTGGGATGACACAGTCAATAAACCTCGCTACTTTGCCAGAGACAGTTTGCACCTGGCATCACCAGGCTTTTGGGTGCTGGCAAAGGCTCTTGCCTCCTCCATAGTGCCTTTTTAGGCAAGGTCTCAAAAACAAAATTGCCAGCATGAAAATTGCCAACCATAAGAAAATAAGGTTCATGCTACTAAATGCTACTAGCTTTAACCAAAAATTGCACACCCTGGAAGCACTTTCATCACTGGAGGATGTAGATGCCTGTGCAGTCACAACCTGGTTCAAGTCCACAGAGAGTACCTTGGTCTTGCAAGGCTACAATGCCTTCCACACCTTCAGACCGCAAAATGTACATGTGAGATCCAAAGAAGACAGTGTTTCTATCTATATTAGAAATAAATTCACCTCCCAACTGGTTAGATTGGACAACTCCATGGAGTTACTCCATGTTCAGATGACTGTGGGTGAGACCCCCCATTCAAGTCATTGCTGGTTATAGATCCCTCTCCATGAATCATGATGCACACAAGGCCTACTTGACCAAACTGGAGTCAATCCAAATATTGCCAAACACTCTGGGCATGGGGGATTTCAATTATCCCACCGTCAACTGGTAAACCTACTCTAACCCTAACTCATTAGTGTAAAAGTTCCTTGACTTTGTTAACTCAAATGACCTAGAAAAACTTGTGTAAACCCCAACAAAAAGAACAGATATACTAGATCTGGTCCTCACTAACATAGCAAACAGATGCATCACAGTAACTATCACACTCTCATTATTTAAATCTGACCACAAATCAGTCACTTTCGAACTGACACTAACAAGGATGAAGTCAGACTAAAAACCTTCACCAAAGCAAACTATATCCTCCTAGGGGAAGGCTAGGGGAAGGTATAAATGCATTCTAAGCCAAATCCCCAGCTGGAATTGGTAACTATACCAAAGCGTACACTAAAACGCTGTACAATCACTTGTATAAGTGTATAAACTCAGTTATTCCAGAGAGAATCAAAGCCAGAGCCCCAAGTATAAAAAAGGCCTTCCTGGTGCATATCCTGCATCAGCAAACTTTACAACAAATGCAAAAAGATGCTAAGAAAACTAAGGCATGTCCCCAACAGTGGAAAAGCACCCTCCTCAGCCTCAACAGGCAAGTATGACCACATGTCAAATCCTCTAAGAGTAACTTTGAGAAAAACTTAGCAATCACAGCCAACAATAATCATAAGGCCTTTTACAACTACTACATACGTAGCTTAAAAGGTAGGCCCCCAAGCATGTGCCGAATTAGTGACTTACGGTATCACACACACTGATCCCGCAGAGATAGCAAACTTGCTTGCAGAAAGATTTGGTGAAAATTTCACTGCCTTAACCCCTCCAGACTTATTGCAAATCTTGACCCTCAACTCCCCACCCCCACCCTACATATCTGAAGACCAGATCATGAAAGCCTTGTCTAAGGCAAAAAACACAGCCTGTATGGGATCAGACGGCATCCCAGGCTGTCTTCTAAATCATGAACTAGCATCACCATTAAGTACCCTATTCAATCACAGCCTAACCACTGGCTTTGTCCCTGCAGAATGGAGAAGAGCAACAGTTATTCCCCTCTGCAAAGGTGTCTTAGCAACAAATTATAGACCCATAAGTCTGACCAGCCTCATCTGTAAAGCCATGGAACATATCATCATGGACCTTAAAAATAAAGACATAGGTGACCTCCATACCCTAGATCCAATGCAATTTAGCTTCATCAAGGGTAGATACTGCCTGTTAAACCTAATGGATTACTTTTAAAATGTGCCCAGGGCCATTAACGAAGACAAATCTGTGCACAAAGCATATCTCAAGTTGGCAAAGGACTTTGGCACAATCCCACACTCAGGTATTACTGATAAACTTAACAAACTGAAGGCTCCCAAACAGTCACACACTATCAAAGTGGGTGACTCCACATCAATCAGCAGACCTGTCACCAGTGGGGTGCCACAGGGGTCAGTGCTAGCCCCCCTATTGTTTGGTATATACTTCCCAGAAATTCAGGCCAAAACTAAGGTGCTGTGGCTGACCAAGTCTGTGGATGACTGCAAATGGGTGTAATTATTGAATGCCCACATGATGTCAGTACACTTCAGGAAGGTCTTATGCAGACCAACGATTGATGTCTTAGTCACAGTCTCAAACTGAATGCAAAGAAATGCATCATCATTCCCTTCAGTAAAAACAAGGTCTCTTCACACTATCAAATTAACAACAATGCCCTATGTACTCATTTGTTCATATATATATATATGTGTGTGTGTGTGTGTGTGTGTGTGTGTGTGTGTGTGTGTGTGTGTGTATATATATATATATATATATATATATATATATATATATATATATAGATATAGATATAGATATAGACATAGATATAGGTGGCAGTTTGTAAGAGCAAATGCTCACAAGAATGACTGCTCTCACAGGCTTGCTTTTCATCCATCTGGCTGCATTGCATGCAAGATCACAGTGCAATGGGATCTGGAAATTTGCACTAACTCCACTGTGGTGTGATCACAGAGTTGGTATATATAATGTGCAGGAGTGTGGGGGGTTGGTACAGGGAGGCTTGCCCCCTGAAGATCTTCATTTTTTTTTTTTATCTTTTGAGATTTAATGTAAAAAACTATTATTTTTGTATTCGTTCATTTGACAGTTCTGTCAATGATGAGACAATCCCATATATATATATATATATATATATATATATATATATATATATATATATATATATATACACACACAATATTTAGGATTCCCCCAACAATTTGTTAGTGAATGTGCTTTAAAGTTGGAGTCATATATATAAGATGATTCTAACAATTTACCACAATTCTTATCAGACAGGCTTTTTTAACACATGAGAACTGAAGTAATTTGAAACCCATCACTTTCACTGGTTGTATAATATAATGTTGAGGCTGTAGGTAGCTTATATGTAAAAGAATATGAAAATAGATATCTCTCAGTGTAATACATTAGGATTTCGCATTTGCAAAGTATGTAATGTGAACTGGAATTACAAAAAGTACTTCAAGATATAGCATCATTTTTATCGACTATTTTCAGTTTGAAATGCAAAGTCCCCTATCTCTACTCTGAGAACTGGGTTGTAATTATAGACTGAATTAAGACTTTATTCATATTCTTGTTACTATAGGTGTTCATGCCAAAAGGAGTCCCAGATACCTTTCAAGGTTAAGTGAAATTCCTTATGGAACAATTTTATTGTTTTAGAATTATCAATAAGGAATGCATACTTCAACTGATTAATTGTATACACTGATAAAGTTATAAAATTATCTAGCAATTTACTAATTTCTAGACACGGTGTATAAAAACTATAGGTTTCTCCAAAACTAAGATTAATTCATCCAGTAATAATGCAATGTTGACCCTGCCTATTAAATTGCCAACAGGTATCTTAGGGAATCTGCAAGGGGCTCTGTGAAGAGAATAATCAACACTGATGACAGAGGACAGTACCATCTTTAAATATTAATTGGATTGGAGATGTATAGGCCTAGTTATACCATTAAAAATGAATTTTATAAATAGAGCAAACACATTTAATAAAAGAATAATGAAAACTAATCTAGAAAGAGTTTCAGAAAGATACCAGGTCCAAAAGCCTTTTCTTCCTCTACGTATAAGCTACCTACATTTCATCAGCTTTTCTCTGGGCATCCAAAAAAGGCCAAATCTAAAAATGTCTCTACACGTGGTATGCCATTTAACAAAACCAGGCTTGTTGTGGTGTATAACTGATGGTAAATTCATTACAGTTTATAATCTCAGACTGATGCTTAAATTTTATTATCAACATTTTAATGTGATATTAGTCTGCTTGGTCATTTATCAGACTTTCTTGGTTTACAAATAGGCAAAGTAGCCGAATGGCTCTAGGATCAAGATCGGGATCCTGCTTCCAACAAATAATTATTTTTTTCCACAGAAAAGCAGCAGCTTCACATGGGATCTTCTTATAGTGCTCATAGAAAAAGCCATCCAGATCAGAGGCTTTATTACACCCGTGCATACCTTTTGCAAATTATTTCAGCTTATTTTACATAATTTCCATACTTTGCTTCTACCTGGGCAAATTTCACTGTGTGGATAGCTACCTCCATATTATCTACATACTTGCAGGAATTCAACAAGCTATGTGTAGGCTTTGCACAAAGTCTATATGGAGTTTACGTGTGTGTGTGTGTGTGTGTGTGTGTGTGTGTGTGTGTGTGTGTGTGTGTGTGTAATGTTGTGCCGGAGAGCAGCAGCACTCATTGCATATTCATCCCTCACAACACATTTAAACAGAAATATGTGAGGTTTCATGGCTAGCAACAGTGCTGCAAGCCAGGAAACTATGTAAGTAAACATGGATAGCACTCCTGTTTAAGTCAGAGCACTGAAGGTCAACAGTTTTGCACCGAATGTAACAATGATCACGAGGGCTTCACAGATAGCTCTCAGTCTCTTAGTGCAAGACATCTGGACAAAGACCAACATAATGGGGGGAAAATTACCCAGAAATGGGGGGGGGTCTACTTTAGAACAACAAAATGCCACTTACCCAAAACTCATATCACCGAGACAAAAAGACCAACATCACCAACACACCAACATTCCAAAACACCGACTAGCCACTCCAGGTAAGTAACTGCTTGGCCATCCTGTTGAACTTTTCCCCTTATCCCCACTGTAGTGTGATCTCGGAGTTGGTATATTTAGCTAGGGGGTTTGATTTTTTTCCATTTATGTGTTTGTGGTGGATGGCCGAGTGGTTACTTACCTGGAGTGGTTAGTTGGTGTTCTAGGACATCTGTGTGTTGGTGCTGTCAATGTTTTTGTCCCAGTGATGTGGGTTCCGGGTAAGTGGCATTTTGTTGCTCTAAAGTAGACCTGAAATAGGGACATATTCGACATATTTGATAGAATAACCAGGGGTTTGTGTTAAGATACATGTTCTGAAGGATTTAAAGTCTGAAACTCAAATGTATGTAATTATTGAGTCACATCGGACCTAAGATCATCCCAGTGATATTGCAGAATGCCACAAATCTAATAAGGAACACATCTGGTCATTATGTGAAAATCTGGACAGTTGAGAGGTATGAATTCTAAGTATATGGTCCAAACACAGTACAAGACAGTGTATCTACAGTGCAGAGTATAGTGAAATCCCATTCCTGGCATTCTTTTTCTGAAGTTATGTAAATGACCTGTAAAGGTACAGTGAAAAACTTCTCAAAAGCAGACTTCACTCTTCTTAAGTCTGAGATGGTATCCTTTAAGCCCACTGTGCCAGTGGATACCACATCCCACAATGCCGAATCCTTCACAAATGCTTTCTATGGACATCTCCAAGAATGCATGGATCATGCAATCCCAAATAAATCCAAGTCCCTCTCCACCAAAGGCAAGCGTCCTGTCTGGTGGACCTCAGCCATTAACAAATTGTATAACAAAAGAAGGAAGCTACTGCACGTCAGAGCAAAATCCCATAAAGGGAAGACATCTCTGATCAACATTAGCAGAAAACTATGTTCTCTCATAAAAACATCCAAGGCTAACTTTGAGAGAAAAATCGCTAAGGACACTAAAGATAACCACAAAGCCTTCTTCAGCTATGTTAGAAACCTGGGTGGAAACCCTCAGATATGCTCAGAGTTAGTTCACAACAACAAAAAATATACTGAACCCACAGATATTGCCAACATTCTGGCTGACAGGTTCAGTGCAAATTTCTCCCCTCCCTCACTCCCAAAAGAAGAAATACTTATCCCAGCTGAATGTAATCTCCCTGTCATCTCAGATGTCCAAGTGAGAACCGCCCTCAACAAAGCTAAAAACACAGCATCAATGGGACCTGACGGTATCCCGGGTTGCGTGCTACGTGAACTCCAAGAGGAGCTAAACCCGCACATAAAAATGTTATTTAACCTTAGCCTTACTTCAGGATATGTACCTGAACACTGGCGTACAGCAACAGTGGTCCCACTCCACAAAGGGGGTACATCTACAGACCCTGGGAACTACCGCCCCATAAGCTTAACCAGCCTGGTCTGCAAAGCTATGGAAAGAATCATTATGGAACTCATAGACAGAGACATAGGGGACCTACAGACACTTGACCCCACCCAGTTCGGCTTTGTAAAGGGCAGATCCTGCCTTTTGAACCTGGTTGACTTTTTCGAAACAGTCACTAGAGCCATTGATGAGGGCAAAGCAGTCCATACAGCCTACCTGGACTTGGTTAAGGCCTTCGACACAATACCCCACTCAGGCATCATAGATAAGCTCAACAGCTTAAACGTAAACCCTTATGTCACTAGATGGGTTGCAAACTGGCTAAAGGACAGAACCCATAAAGTTAAAATCGCTGGAGCAATGTCAGATTCAAAGCCAGTCACAAGTGGTGTCCCACAGGGATCCGTCCTGGGACCCCTCTTGTTCGGCATTTATTTCTCAGATGTTAAAGCAAACATGGGAGGGTTGTGGCTGACAAAGTTCGCAGATGACTGCAAACTAGGCACCATAGTCGATACACAGTGGGCACATACATCCTACAAAAAGGCCTCACAGAAACGGACAACTGGTGCCAGAGTCACGGCCTTAAACTAAATGCCAAAAAATGTATAGTCATCCCCTTTGGGAAAAACAAAGTACCCACAAATTATCACATAGACAGCAACCCACTGAGTACGGAAAAAGTAATGAGAGACCTAGGGACCCAAGTCGACAGCGACCTCTCATTTGACACCCACGTTGCCAAAGTGGTTAGAAAAACATTCTAACTTGCACACCTCTTCATGAAGGGATTCACATCCAGATCCAAGGATGTCATTGTACCCCTATACTCCTCCCTCATCAGACCCATGATTGAGTACAATGCCCCATTTGGTATGTACCTCACCCGGCATTTGC
Organism: Protopterus annectens; assembly: GCF_019279795.1. Taxonomy (NCBI): domain Eukaryota; kingdom Metazoa; phylum Chordata; order Ceratodontiformes; family Protopteridae; genus Protopterus; species Protopterus annectens. Next base: position 433,359,357 of record NC_056744.1, on the reverse strand, counting down.
AACAGCTGGAGAGACCACAAAAGTACCTCACCAAGAGGATCAAGGGTCTCCAACATATGTCTTATTCTGCCAGACTAAAGAAACTTCAGCTCTATTCAGAATCCAAATCCATCAGGACCATGAGAGCTAAAGACTTAAACCTCGGCACAAGTATGAATAGGACATGCTGGAGGGATAGATTCATAACCCAGAGGCTTCCCATGTTTTGGAACAAGATCCCAGTTCGTATTAGGCAGAGCCCCTCACTGACTCTCTTCAAGAGAAGTCTTGATGAGTGGATGGGAGATCGTAAGTTTACCCCAGGGGTCACATCTGTGTCACTGCTAGACAGGGGCACAGTAAACTAATTCTATTATATAAGGGGACCTTCATTGTGTCACTACTAGACAGAGACACAGTATTCTAAATTTATTCTGTACATTTTTGTACCATTTCATGGAGTGGCAAAAGCCACATCACTATGGCTAGGCTTACAAATGCCCCAGGGCGGATAGCCTAGTACTAAACTATGAAACTATGAAACTATGGACTGCCATGTAAAATAAACACTCAGGGGAAGTATGTGTATTCAATAAGGACACACAGATGAATGGTAGGAACACAGGGAAATAGGACAGGTGAAGCAACCTAATGTACATCAGATGAGGGAATGTCAATAGAAGATGGTTGCAGCAGCTAAACCAATCACAAATCAATATGGTACTTTAGGGACTGCACAGTGAAAATGTGTATTATGTGACTGTCACACAAGGCGACATAACAATGTGGAGGATATCTGGGTGAAATAATCACCCTTACAGAAATAATGTAGAGGACATCTATCAGGGATCTGACATACAGTTGGGTAGGGTGCAAATTGTGAGGTTGTACAAACTGAGTTGTCTGAATATGAGTGTAATCTCAGCAGAGGTCTCCAGCAGGTGGGACACAGGTAAAGGCTCATGGACAACATTAAAAGAAGAAAGCACAATTATGGACAGTATCAGAATAATACCACCAGTAATCCCATGCCTCTGACATAACATATGTGATCTAGAGTAATCAGAGATGATTTCTGCATAAGCACACTTGTACAACTATTATGATACATCCACAGTCTATGATGGTAATCAAGCACCCTGTCCTGGCACAGTAACATCTGCTGGAGGTGTTAGAGGGACACTGCTATACCTTTATGTGACATTATGATCAATGCAGACTAGTTGACTGGTGTTCATGGAATATATATGGCACAGTCCACACTGTCATGAATGGTATCCATGCCATCAATGTTGTCAAACACCTATGAAGGTAGTGTGTGCATCACCAGAACAGGTGTCACACATGCATCTGGTGTAACAACTTGATGGGGGGGGGGGGGTCCACACCATCAGACAGTAATGTTTATGCCATGAAAAGAATACCTAGGTATAGCCAATAACCTGTGTGATAGCTCACTGTGACAAAGGTGATACACTTCACTTACACAGCACTGGAAGATATATAGGGAGGTACATGAAAAAGTGTGCATTGTACTCAGTTATTGGTGTGATAAAGGCTGGGAACTATGGAGGTATTATGGCATCTGATGTGGATGTCCTTCACATACTCAGTAGTTCTGTTACATACAAGGGAGTAGTCAGCACTGCAGCCACATGCTGGTGGATGTTCCATTTACTATCCACCCCAGGACACAGGTCACATACCTATTGGTCTGATTATAGGGTGTGATGTCCGCATTATACTTGGATTGTGTGTTTGTTTTCCTGATGTAACAAATCCCCCCATGTTTTCTTGACATTGCAGGTATTGTCAAGGCTGTAGCAGCAGCCTTTCGTGTGTATTGATACTGTCTGTATTATACTAATATCACAGTTGGAGTCAATGATTGGCCACAGTCTGTAATCCTTCAGGCAATTGTTTAGATACATGATACCCAGAAATAAGGGGGATCTACTTTAGAACAACAAAATGCCACTTACCCAAAACTCATATCACCGAGACAAAAAGACCAACATCACCAACACACCAACATCCCAAAACACTGACTAGCCATACCAGGTAAGTAACCACTTGGCCATCCTGTTGAACTTTGCCCCTTACCCCCACTGTAATGTGATCTCAGAGTTGGTATATTTAGCTAGAAGGTTTGGTTTTCTTCCATTTACATATCTTTGATGTCCATTACTTAAATAATGGACAGGAAAGGGCCTAGCAGACAGCCCTGATGAACAGACCTGATCACTGAACTTGAGATGTAGGTCACATCACACATGTCAACATATTTATATGCCATGTATGTGATACAGTGGTCTACCTACTTGGTGCTACAGGTATATATAGCCACTTCTGACAGTGTTGAGTGAATACCTCAGTGTGGATTTGTGTCGAATACCTTATGCTTGTCAAGTTCAAAAGGATGATAGTATTGTCATCATGCATGCTCTCGATAATCTCTTTGAAGACATCTAACAGATATAGCAGACATGATATAGCATTAATAACTCACACAGGTCTGTTGCACATAGCCGGGATATCAGTAGTGTCCATTTAGAAAAGGTTCATGATGACATGTTGGTCTACTTCACATATAAGGAGAGTCAGAATGTGTCTATACATGCATGCATCAGGTGCTGTCCTCCACACCTCACTTGGATGCATGTTGAAAACACCCTTCTCCAGCAACATAGTCTATGTGGGGGGTATGTTGAAGTGTGTAGTAAACCATGTCAGGAAGACAGTGCATACTGGCTATCCTCAACTGGCCTGGGGTTTGAACATAATCCCCCATGCAGGGATCATTGAGAAAGTCTCCCAGCTGGGGATTAAACCTCATGTCACTAGATGGGTAACCAACTGACTCTCTGACAGAACACATACTGTGAAAGCTGGTGAATCAACCTGTACCAGTAAAGCTGTCACCACTGGTATACCCCAGTGATCTGTGCTTGGTCCTTTACTGTTTGTTCTATTTCTCGACAGTTCAGGCTAAAGTATATGGCTTCTGGCTTACCATGTTTGATGATTCTTGCATACTGGGTGCAATTACTGAGTCCACCTATGATAATAACATACTAAAGGAGGGGATATTACAGACAAATGATTGATGAAAATGCCACACAGTCTACAAATAAATGTAGAAATGTGTATTTATTTTGCACTTTGGAAAAGTGGAATTCCATGCTAATTTCAGCATTGACAGCAGTCCTGCTATACCGAAACCCAGTAATGTAAGCACTGGGAACACATGTATATAGTAATCTTAACTTTGACCATGAAGTGTCTGCACTGGTATTGAAAACCTATGTTATGTAGATCATAAGTCACACCATCATAGTCACATCTTAGGACTGTATGACAGCATTGTACTTGAACCTCATCAGAACACTAATAGAGTATAATGCTCTCTTTTTCATGTACCTCACCAGAAACATGCAGCAGCTGGATAGGGCACAAGGGTTTCCCACCAAGAAAACACAGGGCCTACAAACCAGGCCATGATGTATGTAGATAGTCTGAAAGCCATGTCACTGTAATCTGTATCATATAGGATGAGGTGACTTCTGCCTGGCCTCCAAGCCAGTATCTGACCCTGCCCTGGTGGGAACAGTGCATATCCACAAATTACATATAGCTTATGACATCAGCAATGTCTGTTGAAGAGAATATGGTAATAATAGTGGTTTAAAAGGCTCTCTGTAATGTCAAGCAAGAGCACAAACACACAAACACACATACAGTTGGCTGCAGTGAGAATAGAACCCCAACCTAAGTACACAGACTACAGACCTCTGTATTTAAGGCAACCACCATAGCTCAAGTCTGACTGGGAGTGTCTCAGATAACACTTTATAGATGATGACATCAGCAGTGTCTATTGAGGAGAATATGGTAATAATGTCCCACATGCTGGTGTAAAAGGCAAGAGCACACACACACACACACACACACACACACACACACACACACACACACACACACACACACACACACATACACACACAGTTGACTGCAGTGAGAATCAAACTAAGCACACAGACTACAGAACTCAGTACTTTACGCAAGCGCCCCAGCACAAGTCTACCTTTTACATGATTGCAGGTCAACTTACAGTAGATGACATCAGCAGGGCACGTTGTAGAGAAGAGTTTGGGAGGCCTGCATAATATGGATGTGTAGGCATGTACAACTATCAAACTACTGTCAATCCACGGGATTGGAGCGGTAACTGTAGGATATACACTTCTGGTCTTCAGGCTGGACACACACACACACACACACACACACACACACACACACACACACACACACTTGACTGCAGTGAGAACAGAACCCCTACCTAAGTACACAGACTTCAGAACTCAGTACTTTACTCAGCACCATGGCACAAATCTGACTTTTATAAGACTGCAGGTCAACTTATATTGGATGACATCAGCAGAGTAATTTGGAGAGAAGATGCTGGGAGGCATGCATAGGTTCATAGCTTCATAGGTTCATAGGAGGTTACTAGCCTAATGGTCTTATGGTGTTAACAAGCCAAGTCGTGTAAAAACACAACTACCCTTATTGAGCATAGTTATGTGGTCATTGTTAGCAGAGAGATTTTGTGAACAGAACTGACTGGCCTTGTCCATGAAGGACATATGTGCCTTCCCAGGGATTAATTCACAATCACCCATCCAGTTGTCCAAGATGAGCTTGAATAAGGTCATTGAGAGCCTATTACAAAAGATTGGCAGTTGCTGGGAGCTATATCTGTCTCCCCAGCATGTTCTGTTTATGTCACAGGCTAGATGGAGCAAGTTATTCTTGTCCCATTTGATTTGCAGATGTCCAGCATTTTCAGTAGGACAGGGTCTGAGACTTCTCTATACACCAGGCATAGGTCACCTCTCAGCAGCCTGCATGATACTAAGTACAGTGACAGAACTTTCAGTCTTTCCATGTTTGTCATGTTTTGAAGGCCATGGATTCTCTCACTCACAAATCTCTGTGTTTTCTCAATTTGCTGCAGGTGTCTAGTGAGGTACACAGAGAAGGAAGCATTGTGCTCAATTAGTGGTGTGATAAGGGAAGAATACAGCAGAGCTATGACCTCCCTGGTCTTGGATGTAATGGCTTTATTTACGAGCTGTGCAATGCATAATGTTTATCTCACTACTATGGACACATACTGATTGAAGTGCAGATTGCTATCAACATGTGTTCCCAAGTCTCACAACACTGTGGTTGAGCTTAGAGGGGTGCTATTTATATCATACTTAGCAGGGGTATTTCATTATCAAAAAGGGCAATGAGGCATTTTTTGCTTCAAGGTTCAGTCCATGAGTTTGGCATCAATCATTTGTCTGTGTCAGCCTCTTCTGTAATTTTCTGTAATATGTTAACATAGTTGCTGGACTCTATATGACTGCATCCAGTTGACAGTCATCTGAAAACTTGATAAGCCACAGGCCATCTACCTTTGCCTGGACTTTAGAGAAATAGCTTCCAAACAGTTGAGAGCCCAGCACAGATCCTTGTGGTGTTCCAATGGTAAGTGGTTTAGTGGTAAAGGTGCAGTCCCCAACTTTGACAGTGCACATTCTGTCAGTGAGCCGGTTGGCTATCCATTTAGTAAGGTATGGGTTAATCCCCATATGGGAGAATTTCCCTATGATACCTGAATGGGGGATAGTATCAAAGGCCTTGGATAAATCAACATAATGGTATGTCCTGTTATCCCTCATCCAGGTCTTTGGGATCATTATCAAAGAAGTCCACAATGTTTAATAACCAAGATCTACCCTTGACAAAACCAAAATGGGTCAGGTCAAGTATGTTCAAGGTCACCTAGGTCCCTGTGGATAAGGTTCATGCTGATCCCTTCCCTAGTCAGGCAGATAAGGCTTTTTAGGCTTATGGATCAATAATTCTAGTTCTGCATGTTATCAGATTGGTGTGCAATGCATATCACACATTTGATATTAATGTCTGCAGTGTAGGTTATATATGTGTGGAAAAAGTACTGAGGCACCAGGGGTTGCAGTACTTGGGGGGAGGCGACACATGATTGTACTGTAAAAAGGCCCCAAAAGTTCCTCACCAAAAGGATAAAGGGTCTCAAAAATATGTCTTATGCTGCCCGACTGAAAGAACTCCAGCTCTATTCAGTCTCATACCGCTTGCTCAGAGGTGACCTGTGCCTGACATATAAGGCCATGTCAAACCCAGATTTGATGAATATGCTTCACCTCAAAAAATCTAGATCCCTCAGAACCACAAGGGCGGGAGACTTAAACCTTGACACGGTTATAAATAGAACGTGCTGGAGGGACAGATTCATCACCCAGAGACTCCCTATGCTGTGGAACAAAATCCCGGTACATGTGAGGCAGAGCACCTCGCTGGCCTTGTTCAAGAGTAATCTTGACCAATGGATGGGAGATCGCAGATATACCCCAGGGATTACTTCAGTGTCACTGCTTGACAGAGGCACAGAAAAATGATAGGCATAGTTTTTATTCAAACTAAAGGGGTGGCGAAAGCCACATAACTATGGGCTAGGCTTATAAATGCCCTTGGGCAGATAGCCTAGTATGAACCTATGAACCTATGAACCTATGATATGTTACATATTGTTAGATTGGGCCTTCAGTTTGTTATGTTTCCACATGTAATTTCATGTCATAGACAGGAAATGGACAATAAACAGCAGTAATACATAATAGTAATTAATTTTCCATAGCAGGTCACACAGCTGGTTTGTGAGAATGTTGGCAAAATGCTTGCACATGCGAGATGCACATTTTCAATACTTTCCAGGTTTGCATGTTGTTAAGCAGCATACAAACATGAGCTGCATTGTGAAAAGTCTGAGATAGCACTGAGTCTATGAAACACACCTGCTGCTTAACTCATTACATCTGAGTGACACCTCCAGGTGCATCTGCAGTTATCTCCTACTGATGCCTATAGGCATCAAATCTTACTTGTTCACATTTGTATCAATAATTCCAAAAACATGCTATATACAAGGTTTTAAAAGATTTTATCTTAAAACTTGCACAATGGCAAACTCGGTTGTATGAATATTTGACCTCTGTCTAGTGCAGGTAAAGAGATATTAACATTCACATTTTTCTAAATATCTCAATAACCCAGTAACACAGACAGAACTCCTTAGCCTCATATGAAAGCACTCAGCTAGATGAATAAAATGTTGCTGGCAGTTATGTGTGTAATTTGAGTGATTGCTGAGATATCGCAAGTTGTTTACAGAATATTACAAACATAATAGTTACTTATACTGTGACTTATAAAATTCAGTTTAAGACCTAGAACCTAAAGAATACTACCACTACAAAAATAGTTTGTGCTAAAATGTTTGCCATTTAAACTTCTTTCATAACCCCTATGGTTCCAGAGAAATTAATATTTGTTTTGAAATGAGGACATAATTTGATTCTGTTAAAAGGTTTAGGCTCTGGCCATTGGAAGATGCAAACTTCCTGAGCTCCATTGGAGTGAATGAGTCAACTGACTCTGTGGCAGCAGATATAAATGCATTGACACATTTCATTTTGAGCCCAGATGATACTGGGTATGTATCCAGGCATATCTAATACTTTTAAAGACTTATAAATAAACAGTGATATGCAATGACATGAATTCTTTATAGCACATGTGTTGTTGTGTGTTGGCATAGTGCAGCAGGGTTAAGCAGCATTATGTAGAGATAAGCACAGCATTGTACTGCTGCTCATTGTTGCTTCTCATTGGTGCACAATGCGAAACGCCGTGCAAACACAGAGGCCAAAAAGTGAAGAGATTCATTGCTTTTTATGTGTGTTGTGTGTCATTCTATTTTTGGCCAGATTATAGGTATTACAATGAGGTAGATAGGAAAGTGGTGAAATGGGGAGCAAGCAGGGAGAAGAACAAAGGGAAAGCAATACAGGAATGTGCAGGAGGGAGGTAGGAAAGAACCATAGCTATCCATTTCTTTAACAGTATAAACTGAAAATATGTGCAGCATATTAACTGTATTTACACTTCCACCTCCACAAAGATGGGTGACAACAACGCAATCATGTTGTATGGCCAATTGGACCAAATCAAGTGTGTCAAGATGGCATGTGTGTGAAATGGAGAGCTATGTATGGGACACATTTTTATTTATTTATTTATTTTTTTGTGGTACAGGCGTCCATTTTTTTTTTAATTCAGTAAGAGAGGACTGCTGGGTAAGGGATGTAGGTATGTCTGGATCAGATAAGTTGAGATAGATGAGGAAGCAAATGCAAACCAACAAGACAAAAAGTCAAGAGACAGGAATGGTGATTGACACCAAAGGTTGGGGGGCACCATGATTGGGGTGATGGAGAGGATAATGCAAGCTCATGGACATCAAGCTTGGAGACAGTGAGAATTGACTCCTCACCCACTGGACTGTCATCATGGTCCTGTTACTCCACTGGCAGTTGGAGTGCTTGACATCTCCTCCTCCTACAGACCATGAGGAAGAGCAGCCTCCCCATCTGGAGTAGACATCCACCAATGTTGCGGTGCACATTCCTATGCACCATCACTGACAACACCCTGAGGGTGATAAAATCACCACCTCTGCCACTGATCCAGCTTCTGGGGCAGTACTACCTGATTGCACAGATATTACAGGGGCAGCAGAGGCAGTACTGCCAAATTGGCTTTCAGACATGCTGGGCATCAGTGCCAGAGCTGGTGGAACAAGGGCAGGCTGATCCACTGGGGCTGGCCTACCTTGCTGTGTTGTGTAGCATTTAGTGATCTGGTACACATGGAGGACATGGAAACATTTTGACGACACAAAATAGAAAATAAAAAAGAGAGATAAGGGTTGAGGTGAGAGAAAAAAAAAAGAGATAAAATTAGTACCATCATATGTGACATACAATGCATTGGTAATTATACAACTCTTTTATCAGAAGTATTACATTTAAGTATACATCCTAACAGATACACACTATACTACAGATTGCTTAAAGTAATCCTAGAAATGTACATATGTTGCACATATGCATGTTCCAGTTATACAGATTACAGTTTAAAGCAGGGCATTTGTGCTACTGATATCGTTTTTATTTTAATGTCAATATTATTGAAGAAATAACAGTATTGAATAGTTGGGAATCATGGTATTGGAATCCAAAATCTCTGACTACAATCTAATACTGGACTCTTACAATTGGTTTGTGCTACAGACTAATGCATGCATACTTGCTTTTACAGTTGGTATGTTGTTGTACCTTTCGGCTTTTCCTGGTAAGGGGTTGCCACAGCGGAACTCCAGTCTGCTAATGATTGGCAGTAGATTTTTACATACCGGGTTGTTAGCCCTGACGCACAACCTTCAATGAAGGTGTGACCATTCACGCATGTCTCCACACAGAAGACGCTTTAGCTGACATGCTCAATTTGATACAACTCTACAAAAGACCAAAAAAGCTATCTTTAACTTTTAATGCTGTAATAATACTTATCTTCTGCTGCATACATACCACTTGTTTCCCTCAGGCTCTTCAATCAAGTAACATGAGCCTGTCAATTGAACTCACATTTGGTGGGAGCTGCAAAAAGAACAGAAAAGAACAGAAGAGCATTATGCATACCAGACTTGCCTATATTTAGCTTTGTCAGTCTTAATAGAACTCTCCTATTGCCATACTTACACAGCTGTGGGATGTCCGCAGTCTCAAATTTCTGCAACCAATGGTTGAGAGCATCCCTTTTTCTCCTGTTTAAGTCATTAAAATTATGCCTACATTACTCTTCAGTGTGTGGGATACCAGTGGCACTGGATAAAGCCTGGGCCAAACTATTCCATGCCTTAGACTTGTACTGGGAGCCAGAATGGTCCCCCTGTAGAAGCCTTTGGCTGTGGTGCTTTACCAGAACTCCAGTAAATATCCTGGACACCCCACCTCTGTGCCCTAAAGTGTGCACCTTCCTCTCTAATGCCAGCTATGTCTACCATTTGAACAAAAGGAATGAAAACTGATGCTTTCCTACCAATCCCAGTTATCATGTTTAGTGGTAGTGCACAAACCCAAACAACAATGCCAACCACATTTGTGCGATGTTAAGTGACACACAGCAATGCCAAGCAGGGAGGAATTAAATAATTGAAATTGGAAGGTTAATCTGCCACTTGATCTTAGTTTGGTGGGTGTCTACTGATATAGTCTGGAAATATATACTGGAAATTGGAATGTAACTGTTAGGTGAGTTAAGTTTGAGGATGCATACTGCGGGCATAAATGTAATGACCTGACATATTTCTTTTTTGTCTTTATACACTGAGGAAAATTTATTTTTACAGTGTGGGATTAAAACCTAGGTATAAGGGACAAAACATTTTCTTCCACAGGGCTGATTTTCTATCTTTGCCACAGAAGAAGTTCTGCTCAGACTTAGTCGGGTTCCTATCACATTGCCAAACTATTAAAAGTTCGAATGTCATATGGTTGACACCATATGATCGAACTTTTAAAAATTCAAATGTTTCAATGGAGATCCCCATACAGTACGTCAATGGAAATTCTAAATTGTCTGCACTGTAGTGCGATCTCGGAGTTGGTATATTTAAAGAGCGGGGGGGTGTGGTGGCACAGCCCCCATATGTGGGGGGTGCAGGGGGGCTTGCCCCCCTGCTTATGCTTTCAGGTAGGTTTTTTCTGGGTTTTTTTTTTTTTTTGAACTTTTAAGAGTTCGAAAATATGGTCTTGACCATATGGTGTTCAAATTTTTAAAAGTTCAATTATCTGATATAGCCCCAACATAGTCAGACATCATACATAAATATGGGTGCCAGTTTGAGCAGTTAAATATATATGTGTGTGACCTGACAAGGTTATTGGATATGGATACAGTTGTGTATGTGTCAGATGTATTTGTGAAGCTCATGAAAGTCCAGAGAACAGAATTATACTTACAGAAATATAGTAGACAATATACCCTCAGTCATACATCTGAAAACACAATAATGGTGTTTCATCCCTCATACATATAATTCATATCAGCTCTACTATTTAAAGTGTTATAAGTGAGAGTGAATATAATGGGAAGTGGAACAACAGTAAATATGTCTGGAATATCCTGTATTAGAACCCAGAACAATATGTATGGCAGTCCTACACTAACACCTGATGCCACAAGAATGTGAAATAACACCTGTCTATTTTTCAGTTCACTGCAATAAACTGCACTGTCACAACAGTAAAAATAGGTTGCACACCCTGTACTAGAACCCAGGACATTCTGTACTCCAGCCTTACACCTGCTGCCACAAGACTAGTTACATGAAATTTCCTAATTTCCTAATAATTCTTAAGGTCTGTGTTAACCGCCACTCCACTTAGCAGGTTTGTGCAGTGCCCAACAATATTAATAGAATTTATCCAGTTTCAGTTATTGGCTGTCTGAGTCCTTCCTGCAGGTGTTTGATGGCTGTAGCTGCCGAGGAAACATGACAAACACTGTGCAATGTCACTAAGTGCACTTGCATGATAAAATACAGAAATTGTAACAATGTATTATTTTTGATCTTTGTCCTTTTACAGACACCCTGTTTGCAGGTGTTCTGCAGGTGTTCTGTCAGCCTCCTGGGTGGCCCACTAGTCCAGTTTGCACACTGCCACTCTTTGTGGAAACAAGATAAGCACAGCCAACCTGACATTCATTTTTTCTATGTTTCCTATGTTTGTGCTAAGCAGTGCATCACACAAACATGGCCTCTTTCCCCCAAAAAAGAAAAAAATAATAAAATAAAGGACAAGTAGTTGAAATGAAGAAAAGCAGTCTATGACATACACACTAGAGAATATTAGTACACATGAGATATTTCTACAGAGGTCTGGATTTGAGCTGACTGCAATGAGCCTTCAGAACAGAGGAAGGGTGCCTTATCCCTATGTGCCACGCAAACAGATTTGTAGCAAGGAAATGAAATCACTCTGCATACAACCAACTGCAACATTATCCACAGAAATGTGAAACCATACAACTGGTATTTGTACATTTATTATTTTTGGATGCAGTGCACTAAGTGATCACACAACCAGTTATGATTATTGCATGCAAATATATAGCTCTGTCTTACCTCTCTGTGTTTGTTGGGCATTCTTCTCTAATCTGACTAGTAATCTAAGACATGCAGAATATAAGCCATTCTATATCATTGTTCTTAAAATGTGTGAGGATACTAAATGGCAATAATATCATGTGCAGTTGCCACAAAATGAAGAGGAGGTTGGATGTTAGTGAACAGAACCTATGAATTGTGTGCAGCTTACTTACATTTCCAACCTTGACAAAATTCCATCCTTACACACCCACTGGATGTAGGGCATCCTGCAGTGCTATTGTGCTTTCCTTCTCCCAACCTTTAATTATTCACAGTTGCAATCAATTAAAAACAAACATTGAAGGAGTGCCTGCACTATGTTTATATGGAGCCAAGTATTTGGCATTCAGCAATTCTAATAAGTTCACACCTGATTTGCATCTTCACCATACTGACAGCCCTGAATCTGCACCTTAAATAGGCAACTGTGTAGCTAGAGAAAATGAAGGTGAGGAGATTTGTTTATGTGGAGATATATCTGCACAGAGTATTACTGAATTTGAGAAGGTATGCTTGCATTTAGTTAGCTACATACTGCATATGCAAAAATGTAAATAAGAAAAAAATCATTTTTTCATTATCAAAGCTTTACCTCTTTTATCTGTATGCATTAGTTAGAAATCTACTGATGGCATGTGCATGTTTGTCAGGGCATTTCACAGCTATACATGACTGGCAATACCTTAACATGAAATGTTTTATGTTAAATCTGTAGACATGTTTCAGGGACATTTCATTTGATAATACTTTTAGCATTTCAAGGATGGTTTGTTAATAAAATGTGCATTTGCCTGTTCTTTTGGGAGGGGGAGCAAAGCTGCATTTCTGTTATGGCACAAACAAGGATATGTTGCTATTGTTACTCTCCTTTTGGTGCATCCAGCCTGTTGTTCATATTTAAACTCTCTAGACTGTTTTATGTTTTTCCAGTGAGTAATACTGAAATGCTACCTTTTCTATTTTATCTGGGAATACTTATTTTGTAGTTATGTGATGTTTATGTGTATTATCCTTCTGTTTTCTTTTAGGGCACCTAGGACTATTCCACCCAGGCATATTAATCCTTGAAAACCACCCTTCACAGACCTTGAGAAACAGGTCATTGTTGATGCTGTTAAGCAGCAAGGCACCTTCCTGCTTGGAAGGGGATGGGGAGATATGTCAGACAGAATGCACATTTGGCAGCAGATGGTTGCAGATGTTAATGCTGTAGACAGCCAGAACACCACATATGACCAGGTGTGTCATAGGGCCACTGACACAATCTCATCTTCATGGAGGAGAGCAGCTGCAGTGGGCCATGATCAGATGGGTACACAGGGAGCTGTTATAGAGCCACTACTAACAGCAATTGAAGAGTTCCCATTGTCAGGGATCCAGACATCTCCCAGGAAAGTGCATGGCCTTGACATTGGTATTACTGTTTCAGGGACAGCAAGCATGTCCCAGAGGCACTTCCAGGTAGGCTTTTGTATCTCAATTGTTAAATACTGTTGTATAGTAAAACAATTTAAATCAATATGTTACTTTTGTTTCACAAGAAATTTTTTTTGGGGGGTGTTGAAAATTGCTACAGTTAACAACACATTCTAATTGATTAGCTTAGGTTGTAGTTGTCATCCAAGTTTTTGTAGAAACTATTGTTAATGGACATACAAAGGGGAAAAAGTATTACCCCCTGTGTTAGTTGTGATGATATCACCCTTACCTTTTGCTTAACTTCTTCCAAGATCATCTGGCATGCAGAGGAGACCATCATCTGCACATGGTAAGCCAAACATATTTATGTCAGTACTGATGAGCAATTCAAAGATATATTTAGTGTGTGATGTTGATGGCAGGACTGCTGTGTGTATTGCTGTACTGCCTAATAGTGGCAGCACAGTTATTTTGGTACTGCACATTAAACTATAGTAGTTTATGTATTAATTTGCCTGTGTTTGTTGCTTATATTACAGGTGATCTGGAGAGTGGAAGTGTGGGACTTCAACCACCTGATGTCAGAGTACTGGCAGACGCTGATGATGGTGGTTGCCAAGCAGAAGCACAATCAGGGGTGCAGAGGTTGATTTTGACATTGAGGCTGACATACAGCCATCCTCTGAAATTCCATCAGACACAGCCAGTAGACCTATGTCTACCCATTCCAGTGAATCCACAGATGTTGGACAGGTGGAGGGCAAGACAACTGATTATGGACGTGTGGTTACTGCAGCTTCAGTGCCTGTTGACTCTAGCTGTAGCCAAAGTGTTGGTGAAGTACCACAGAGGGGAGTTATTAGGGGTACTCGGAGGAGGCCTGCTGTCCATCCTCCAACTGATCCAGGTGTTTCTTCCCATGCCATTCAACATATGTTTAGGACCATCGTGGAGGCACAGGCATGCTCCCATAGGTGCTCCAGAAACATGCTTAGGGATGTAGATTTGGCACAGGCTGACATGCATGACTGCCTCCACCAGGTTGCTGATTCAATCAATCAAATGAATGACACATTGGAACAAGCAGTGGCTGTAATGGAACATCTGCTGAGGGGGGGGACGGCATCCTCATGGGCATAGGTCAGCCATATCATCTGCTGTTAGCCAACATATCCATGCCTGATCATGCTGCCATAGTGACAGTACTTCCACTGTTCTGTCAGTAGGTGAGCTGTCCACACACAGATGTGGCAGGCCATGGGGTTGTGGTCCTGGGCATACTCATGAGGGGTGCTCATCCAGCAGATATTGGTCATGTTCAGGTAGCAGCAGTGCATCTGACCATGGCCATGGATGTGCCATTGCAACTCCTGGCAGAGTCAGCTCTTGTGGTCGGGGGCGACAGTGATGAACTTCCACCTCTACTACGCATGACACACCTGTCTAATGGACCAACACATAGCTCTAGCACAGAGCTTGGCTATGTTCATGCAGACACTCACACACTAATGTCACCTGGAGGACCCCTACAGGCACACAGACAACAGTTACATGGTTCAGATGTACAGTTTAAAACTCATTTTGTCTCACTGGCCATGTGTTGCTTTATCCAAATGTCTGGCTGCTTCTCTTTCTTACTCACACACACTCACCGACCTTTAGTGTCAGCCAAGACTTCCTGCCCCCACACCCTATGCAAGTAATGATAACTGTGCCATATCCCTGTTTTGTATCTTTTGGATTCAGGGATACATAACATGTGTGTCTGATGCTCAGGGTGCATAACTGACTTAGTGCTTAGTATATATGCATTTGTGATGTTGAACTGGTAACTGTACTTTTGACTTTTATTGGTCTTAGAAAGTTAGTTGATAGCATCAACAATTTCCAACTTTATTGTGAATGGTCTTGTGAGAGTTGTGAAGTCTGAAACTGCAATCTGTATCATTACT
Source organism: Protopterus annectens (assembly GCF_019279795.1). Lineage (NCBI taxonomy): Eukaryota > Metazoa > Chordata > Ceratodontiformes > Protopteridae > Protopterus > Protopterus annectens. The sequence goes on along the minus strand of NC_056744.1, from coordinate 433,343,862 downwards.
TTCTCTGTTATATGTGCCAATAGCTATGCCAATATTTTTTTTGCCTACTAAGAATCCCAAAATGTATTTAGTGATAGCAATGCTTTTAGACAGTTGATTTTATATTATGGTCACTTTGTCAATGATGTTTTTATGGTTTGGGATGGACCAGTTGAAGTCTTGCATAAATTAATTGACTACTTACATAACACTGCATCCTTTCTAAGGTTTTCTATGACATTCTCCTATGATTGTATTGAATTTCTAGATGTGTGCATTATGAAATATTGTGGTAAGTTGTCTACTAGTATGTATAAAAAAAATATAAAGAAAAATAATGTATTGCATTGAGAAAACATGCATCCTCGTTATATTCATGAGAACATTCTTAAAAATTAAGATGGAGCAGCTGGACTCAGTGAAAGAGATGATAGCATGCTGAATACATTTAAAGAAATGAGAACTGATTTTTGTAGTTAGAGGATATTCTGATGCTGAAATTGACTGCACCGTTAATGAGGTTCTATCACACATGAAAGACTCAGCTAGGCCACACTTTTCTGAAATACTGTTATATCTAGAAATAATACTAAATCTAATAGACTTAGGATAAATTTGATGTATTCAAATGATGTGTATCTTGTGTGTGATATTATAAAGAGAAATGAATAAAACAAAATCCACGTCAGCAGAACCAGCAGCAAAGAGTCCAATATTAAGTGTTTTATTAACATCCACTTTTCGTTCAAGAAAACTGAACTTCTTCAGACAAACATCAAAAGGTAACAAATGTAAAAAAAACTCCTTAAATACACAATTAACAACACATGGTACATTTGAATGGACCGACCAACTGGTTAAAACTCGCTGACATCAATGTGTGGGAAAAAGCTGATCTCAAAGCTTCTTAAAGTGCTACTGCATACAAAAGTCAGATCTTTACAAATTGTGTTTTAAAATCAAACAACTGACCAAAATAAAATTGAAAATTGTCAAGGAAATGTATCTAAACATAAAATGTTTAAAACCAAGAAAACATAATAATAATAATAATAAATAATATTATAAAGAGAAACTGGTCAAGCTTGATGACGATGAAAGATGTAAAACGGTTTAGGTCATCCTCATTTTTTTCAAAAACAGTCGTTTTTTGAAAAGGAGAATATGTTATAATTCCTGTAAAAGGGGGGTGGGTCCAAGACCTGACAGGCAGGGCACATTTGTATGTAGAACATGTAATATGTGCAAGTTTATCTGTAGTGACCCAAGTTATGGTCATCTATATCATTTTAATTTTTATGCTGATTGGAAAAGTAGTAATTTAGTGGATTTGGCTGTTTGTAAATTATCTAACAGTTTCTATATTGGGAAAACCAACAGGATATTTCAAGATTGCATTGGGGAACATCTTAATGATATTAAGAAATGCGATCTGAAGAATGGTCTATACAAACATATACATATAGCTGGAAATAACCATACTTTTCAATTTGTGGTTTTGCAACTGCATAAAGTTAGTAATAGGGGAGGAGACATTAGAAATCACCCAGAATGTATTGAAGTAGATTGGATTCTTGAGCTGCAAGCGATAAGCGGTTTGGACCGAATGAAGCTGTTCCTTTAAAACCAATATCAAAATCACATGCATTAGCCTGCTAAATTTGTAATTAGTGAACTTGTTCTTTTACATATAATGTTCTTTGAATTTTCATTTTTACTGATGGCATGAAAGAGCTTAATATTTTGTGCAGAGCTCCCCTAGATATATCTAGGCACTGGAACCATAACATCAGCAGCCCAAACACATGCTATATGATATTTCTTGTTTGAGAGTGTGCCTCATTAGAGTGTTCTTCAGCTGGTGTGCCTGCATTTCTGATGGGTGTCATTAGCCACAGTTCCAATGCATAACCTGCATCCTCCAGTAAATGATGCTGTGGGATGTCCCCCCTAGTGAACATCTGATACAGTTGGGAGGTGTGCCAGATATGCGAGTCATGATAACTGCCAGGGGTGCCAAAACACACATTCAAGATGATTCCCTTGGCATTACACACAACTTGGCAGTTAATAAAGTGAAAGCCCTTTTATTTAATGTAGAGCCTTCCCTGTTCCCCGGGCGGTGCCTTATTTTCTATATGCATGCAATCTATGGCACCCAGTACTTCAGGGTAGTGTGCTAAAGGGTAGAACTCCTGCATATTTCTAGCCCTATCCTCAGGAGTACTGGGAAAATATATGTGGTCACTTGCATGTTGGAGCATAGCATTCAAAAAATTATGGAGGATCCTGGATTCTGATGCCTGTGATACCCCCAACATGTCCCTTGTTGGTCTCTGAAAGATACCTGGAGCTAAGATTCTAAGTGCTGCACATACCTTTGTCTCCACTGGTAATGACTTCCCCTCAATTTGCCCTGGCTCTGAGTTGAGGTCAACAGAGGTTGCAGAGTTCCTGTAGTGTGTCTCTATCCACCATGTAGCAGTTTACAATTTCCACATCATGCAGCTTGTGATAAGTTACCCGGGGTCTGAAAACTCTTCTCCTTCTTGGCCTTGGTCTGTTAGCAGCAGCAGCAGCATAAACTTCAGCCTGTTGCAGATACACATGAATTAAAGCAACAGCGGTCCCTAACATTGTTTCTGTGTAGACTTTTTTGTGGCTGTATTCCAATAGGTTTGGAATTCACAGGAAAAAACAGCACTAAGTCTACATGGTTGCTTTATAGCTTGTTGAATAGCTCCTCCATCTTGGATTGGTTAATTAGTATACATTTCAGATGCTTATGCTGTAATTTTAATTGCATGCAATGGTGTTTACCTTGTTTTCCCAGCTTTGCATGGCTCTACACACTGTGCTGAGCCCATACTGAATCCAAAATGTTGAGCTACTATGTATGCATATTGATGTCACACACACACACACACACACACACACACACACACACACACACACACACACACACACACACACACACACACACACACTGTGTAAACAGACTTTGTAGGCTTTATTGAATCTGGCTGACTGTCTTTTTTTTTGGTACATTGTATTATATCTTTGTCTTTTGATATATTATTTTCTATTGTTATGACCTTTTTGTTTTAATGTAAAACTTTCCATTCAACTGCATTTATGGTTTTACTCTTTTCACCTTCTATACTTCTTGTGTGTATCTTGCTAGTACCACTGATTATTCAAGTGACCTAGAATGGTCCAATAAACCATCAATATCATGTGATAACCAGTCACTTCCCTATTACGTGATCAAAATGGTCCAATAAACCATCGATGTCATGTGATAACCAGACGGTTCCCTATTACATGATCAAAACCTTAGATTATCGAACACCTAAAGGTCAATAACTAAATGTCGGTGTGAAAATTGCGAACGGCCGTTTCCACACAGGGAAACGAGTTGTTTGGCCGTTATGCAGATTTTGTTCTTTCTCGGCTGGAGAGCGATCTTGCAGTTGGTATATTTAGTTATGGGGATGTAGGGGGCACAGCCCCCACATTGGGGGGGCCGCACTTCATTTCTGTTTAAAACTTTTATTGGCCAATAGCATTGTTTCCCTATGTGGAAACGGCCATTTTCGATGTTAAGGGTTCAATATTTCGTGATCAACCTTTAGGTGTTCGATAATCTAAGGTTTCGATCAGATAATACAGACCCTAACCAAACAATATGTTTCTGCATATACTTCATGGACTATACTTTTCTGCAATCCATGTTTGCTCTTTTAATGTACATCAGTTAAATTGCATTTCGTTGCTAGTGTCTTTAATATTGTGTAGTAACTAAATGTTCATATTGCTGCTATTCAGCTTTTCGGAATTCACATATTTAAAACTGTGTATTTCTTTTACATGCAAAATAATTCTAATACCTCCAGCAATTTGCACATGTAGCTGTACTAGCTGGGAAAACTTCATATTTTATAAACATTGTCTCCTATCCTGTGTAGCATCAGGATGTTTAATCTGACATCTGCTGCCATTTTGAAATATGAACATGGGATTACCCATTGTGGACCTAAATGATGAAGATTTCTGCCTGCATCATTTAATAGCTAGCTTGATATTTATGGAGATAGTCTGCATATAATTTCCTGTTTCTTTTGCTATTAATGTTTTCTTATTATTATATATTGCATATTGTTACTTAGACTTGTTCTGTGCAGATATGTACATTCTTGCTAACTTTTATTGAATTTTGTAATGGAATTTACCCCTCTCCTACAATTTAACTCCCTAAAATATGACTTCAGTATTTTATACCTGTGAAAGGGAAATCTATAGTTTCTCCTGACAGGTACTGTCCACAATTTAACAGAGGCTGATGACCGCAGTTTCTATACAAAGAAAAAATATAGAGTGATCTGAAACTGTTTTCCTTTTGTTGCAAAAAGAAACAGAAACACTATCTATGCATGAATACAACATGAATGTTTGACATGTTATAAAATGTTGACACACAAATTATCAACCAAAACATGTCAAACATGCATTTTGCTAAGAATGCAAATGGCTGAAAACCAAAAGATTGCAGAAGGAAAACAAATTCCTTTTGTGATCTATAAACCGTTACCCTACCACACCATTCAGACCAAATGTGTCTGAATTGTAGTAGTATTACACAAAGAGTGTAGCCCCACCCATATTAGTAATGCATGCTAACCCTAAACCCAACCCTGCAATGCTCCTAACCTTAGCCATACACCTTACCTTAGAAAAAACTCTTTCAGTCACACTACAACTACACCAGGTATCGCAGACCCTCATCATGCACACATACAGACAACCACAACACTATATCTTAACCCCTTGCCTAACCTCTAGTTTAACCCTAACCTGCAAACATTCACACACTAGATCTGTGCCATTATGTAACCCTTATGCTAACCCTAACCCAGAAATACTTGCACATGCAGTAAACCTATCCCCATACCTAACCCTTTCTCTAACCTTAGTCCCCAAACACACACACACACACACACACACACACACACACACACACACACACACACAAACCCTTCTACATGCACCAAGCCTATCCTGTTGCATTACCTTCCCTGTTTCAGCAGAACAGTTCTGATTTGGGTGGTCCTATACTGTGACAAAACATGAAAAATGGCAAATGTCTTAATATTTTACAAGGAAAATATTTTCTGACTTTTTTCTAAATGTCACTGAAAACCATCTTAGATCAAGAAATCTGGACAACACCACAAATAATGGGGGCACAAAGGCCCCAAAACAGGGACACTTTTTAAATATTACTCTTGCAAACTCAGAAAGTTGATAGAATAACAGGTTTTGCATTAGCATGAATTTTCTGAATGATATGAAGTCTAAAACTCAAATGTCTGACATTATTGTCTAACTTCAATTCTCAATGATTTGCCAGTGATTTTCCAGCAAATCACAATTTTTTGCGAAATAGACCAAAAACATGAGGCAAAAATATGGACATTCTGTGAAAGTCTGAACAGTTGAGAGGTATGCTGAATACCTTGATAATATATATCAATAGTCTTAGTATCAAATAAAATAATATAAACAGATAGCACTGCATTAGACAGAGTCTATATTTAGTAAGTGTATGAAAATAATTATTTTGTTTGGTTGATGGCATAATGTATCCTGCCAATTTCCAAGTTTCAGGAAGAATGCCTCACTTTGAGCATCTAAAGAGGTTGACAATTTAATACTTGAACATATTTTTGGACAGTGGTATACATGTTGAAGGAAATATCTTCTGTAATTGCAACATTTTTACAGAAAATAGGGTTTTAGTCTTACATGTAGCAGACAGAGCTACTTATTTGTTAGGTGAAGGGCTATAGTTTTAATGAAGTGTTAGTATGGTGCAATATACAAAATCAAGAGGTATAATGTGGGAAAATGTCATGTATAAAGATACTGGTGCCTTAGTTTAAAAAAATCTTGTAACATCACAAATTCAAGAACAGGTTGTACCCTTTTTGTACTGTGCTTGTGAAATACTTTTGAGCAAATCATAAGCACGTTTCTCAAAAATTCAAGATAATAATAACTAAATAAATAACTCTCATATTCTTAGTAATGACATTATAAATAGTAGAACCAGTTATATTAAAAGCTCCTGGATTCCACTAATAACTCTTATACCTCAGGAATAATATGTGTGTGGGGGGGACATGGGGGTCAGTGCTTGTAGGACTACAAATTGACAATTTTTATAAAAGCCTACAATGCAGCTTCTTTCTTTAACTGAAGCTGTATAATTATTGTGAATAGCTTAAAACAAGCTCTGAAAGAAACATGTGAGGGTCATTCAGGCAAAAAATGAAAGCACTTCTGCTATAGATGGTATGCAAGATGTCTGTCATTTCCAAATTTGCTATTGCATGTCAATGGGATGGGAAAACAACCTTACTTCCTTATGTCTATCATAATTCATATAAAGGAAAGGAGACATTAAAATAGAAAAGGGAGTAGATAAACGAGGTCACAATGACATTGATTTTGTGGAAAAATATTACAATTTTACAAGAAGCAGAGTGATTTTGATTCATTAAAATAGCGCAAAACACAAAGAAGAAAAACATATGTTTTTCAGTTTCAGTATGGAGTTTTCCCTTAATTCTTGCTTATTTGATTTACCTTGTTTATTTCCAATGAATTCATAATTATTTATCTTTCTGGATTTAAACCTTTGCATTTTTGTTCCACAAAATTGTGTACACGTCCTTTCCTCTTTAAAACAAACAAGTCATTTCAGTCTTCTATTAATATGTGTGGTAAATCTTTGTCTTGCCACAAGTTTTCACATTTATGTCATGTCTTTTTTTGTTGTTGTTGTTTGTTTGCTTAAAGTAAAGCATCAGGGTAGCAGCTACTCCAGCACTGAGATTCACTGAAGATACCTAAATTAATTCAATTACCAGATGGGAATTGTAATGCTAATTAAGTACAGAAGCTAAATGTGACTCTAAGTGCAGGAGATACATATTCACATCTTTACAAGGGCATACAACCGCTTCTCTACTCATTAATTCATTTTAATGTAGAGTAAACAGAGTAGCTTGAACTATACTGAGGTCCATAAAAGAATGAAACTAATTCAGCCATATAGTACCAGTGCCTGGACCTCATATACATTAATGAAATATAAGCATATGGATTTCCGTTGCCATAATAACTAATACTGACAGATGTTCATGCCTCACAGCAGGCTTCCATTGCCATAGTAACTATTACTGTCTCATATTCATATCTTAGGAACTTAAAATCTTTCTTTAAATGACACATTGTCACTTCATATTAACATTCCCAGAATCAATTCACTGCACATGAAAACTAAATCATAAAAACCAAATGTGAAGCCTTGCTGCATTACATATATTGATTTGTTTGCACATTACAGATGCAAGTAGGTGAGGTAATGAAACAGTTTTAGAGTTATATAAATCATTCTGTCATCACCCTGTGGGACACATAAAGTCATGATGGTAACAGTGTGGTCTGTTTCTCTGAGCACTGTAATTAGACTTACCAATCTCTAGAATGTCTGCATTATAGTTTAGCAGTCTTAAGAAGTGTAGTGAGAAACCTGTTTATTGCTATATTCTGCAAGATGCAGGTGAAGACCACATCCAGTGTTATTATTAAAAAGAAGTTTCTAGTTAATTATGTTTTGATCAGAGGAATATCCCTGTAGCAAGGATGCAGACTGCATCACCAATGCTGGTGACTACCTGTATGTGCCCTATGGCACAGATGATGCTCACCATTGTCTTAGGTCGCTTGTAGTGGTAAGCAGCTTTTGATTAATTAACCAAGTGGGATTTTATCATGGCCAGAATTGCTGGCATTATGATTGCCTGACTGGGCATGTATCTCTTCTGTCCACTAGGAGTAAATGTAGCACTTGAGCTGCATGATCCTGTTTTATTCCTTCAGACTCTAAATGCTACAATGTTATAAAATGTTCCATTACTTGCCATGCAAATCAATGCAAGTACTTATTATGGTCAAAAATCACAGGCAGCTTGATGACATCCTGATTTTCATTCCACCTATATGAGAATTTTATGCATTTATTTTTTATTATTGATTAATTGGGTAAGTGAACTGTTATTGGTCTCTCATTCCATTGATACTCTATTATTATCTGTCCAAATCTTACAGTCAGGAACCATTAATGCAGCATGCCCAAAAATCGTAAAGGCAGTGGAAAAGGAAGACAAATATGCACCTTATGCAATAACTCACAGTAGAAGAATGTAGAAACAAAACTCTAAATTACTCTGTACAAAATCAAGAAAAGTTACTATATTTCTTCTACATGCTGTTGTACATGAACAGCGACCTTCAGTAAATGCAAGCCAGATAACTCTGAAAGAAGACTGCTTCCTAATTACTGGCAGATGTGCCACCAAGTCTATACAACACATCCTCCTATCATAACTTATTGTGAAAAGGAAGAAAACAGCTTCCTCTCATAATCAGTCAGATTAAAACACAAACTGACCACTGCAACAAAACATCTACAAGTATAAACAAAAGGAAAAGCACAGAGATGCACTCTTAAAATGGAGGGCTTTGCTTCCATACAGTGCTTGACAATTTCCGAATCTGACAGGGAAAAAAATCAGTTCCACCCATTGCTAATGTGTGAAATCGATCACATGAATGTAAGCCATGAACACACACACACACACGCACACACAGATATATATATATATATATATATATATATATATATATATATATATATATATATATATATGTATGTATAACTAAAATTAACTGCACTCAGAAAAATGAACGAGGAGAAGAAATTTTAACTAATAAATGAACTTCGTGACAATAACAGCATTCAAAAAATAATAAATCACACCAACAACTCTTGTAGTACTTTAGCGCTTTCGTCTTATTTATTATCAAGACTTCTTCAGAAAGACATGTTTCATAAATCCAGTTATGTCTCTGATGTGTTTTGAGTCTGCCCTGAGGCTTACTCCTAGTGGACTCTGGTTGTTCCAATTTCCATGAGAGGAACACAGGTGGCATCCTCACAAAGTTCCTAAACATCTCAGCAGGCTTCTCTCAACATGAAGGAGCAGTAGCTGCGCTTCTAAACTCCTACTGGACTGCACAATATATCACTCTGTTATGGAAAAAGACTAAAACTACCCTGTAAAGGAACTTAATTTCTGCCACTTAATATATTGATTTCATCCTTTGAATCATTATGCAAAATGTATGTCCATACCTGACATAGACTTTGGTAAACTGACATCTTCATCTTATGACCTCTTCACTGCCACACAGTGATACAATACATACAGTTTGTTGTCAGAGTACAAATCCACAGATCAGTCTCAATATCTCCTCTATGTTCACTCCTTAAAAAGATGGCAAAATATTTAAATTTCTTGATTACGTTTTCTGTTCTCCCCTGTCCTAAAGACAGTAATTCAGACTTTTCTGGAACAGAATCATAACCTCTGATTTGGAGGTACTGATTTTCTTTCCATCACTTCATATTCCATAGCAAATCACTCTAGTGCATACAAGGGATGATGGTTGTTTAAACCTAATAGGGCCACATCCTCAAAAAATAATAAGAATGCCACTTGCAGAGACTTTAGTCAAAGCCTGAATAAATCAGTTGTCCTGCTCTTTTGATTTACCATGGTTAATTAAATTTATTTTTTTTTTACTTTGATTTGATAAGGTTATTCAATTTGAATTGGTAAAACCATTAATTGTGTAGTCTTGGCATTCAAATGACAAAAACAAAGACCAAACCAGCTAAAAATCTGACTGTGGGGAAGTGCATGAGCATGTGCATGAAGCAGGAGGCTTAATCTGAAGCTCCACACTGGCGCACTTATTAAATAAAATGAAATAGCAAAAGACCCAGTCATCAGCCTTGCGTTAAATGTCAACATTGGTCGATCCTGAAATACTATGCACTGAGACAATTTTTAAGTAAAATAGTGTAGAGATTGGAATGTAATTACTTAGTGTATTACTCTGAACACATGCATACCTGAAGCCAGTGAGTCCTTTCATCACAAATTTAGGCCCATCTCAATCTCTACACGAAGATGTTCAGGATATTAAATCATTGTTTATACCATCATGCAGCTCTTCCAGAGGTCAACAGAACACACACAATATGTCAAGGAGGTCACTTCCAGATATAATCAAATAATGGATCAATTTCATCAATGTATTGCATTACAACAGGAGGAATTGAAAGGACAATGACCGATGACAGCTTTGCACATCACATCTATAATAGACATACAAATTCATGTGCTGCAAATAGACACAAAGCTGGATGATGTAGAAAACAGCAAGATGGAGCAGCATACAAGTCTTAGGTTTGCCTGAAAGATTGGATGGTACTGACCCAAAATTCATCAAACTTGAATTAAAAATACTGCTTAAAATGGAGCACCCTCCAGGCATTTAAAGAGTGCATTGGATCCAATCAAGGCAAGTAAATTCAGTTTATACAAGACATTTTATTTTCAAATGCCTTGACTATAATGACCAAGAACTGATCTTAACAAAAGCTAGAGAATTAAACACTAATATGAAGTTAGCTGGTCACCCTGTTAAAATTGTCCCTGATTATAGTGCTGCATTGCTTACCAAGTGCAAAACACTTGCCCCATACCTGAGATATGCCCACAAATTAGGCTTTGGTGTAACTCTGAAATTTTCCACTGTCCTACAGATTACTAAAGGAACACAGATATTTCCAATCATGGTTCCTGCAGATGCTAATGGCTTTTTCAAAGATTGTGAGACCACCCACCCCTGGAATTCATATGCAGACACACTTAAGGTATACACATCAATTATTTGAAAAGAAGGGGCAGACCCAATGGAGGAGCAAATATTAAATACCCTGCACCAAAGGAAAGGAAAGCTTTGGATACCAAGTTGTCTAAGCCCACTGCTCATGGGGGGGGGGTAAGATGAAACTATTTTCATTTTCATACACTAATGAAAAATCACAACCTAGTCAATCTTCTGACACTAACACCCACTCTGAAGATGTGGAGTCTGGAGGCTCAAAGTTATCATTAGATGATATTCAGGATGTCAAAGCTAATTGGATAAGGGCATCTACAGCCCTGCTAATAGATGATTCTTACAATATATAATTGAGACTCTTGGATAAGCTGCTGGCATAGAAAATCCCAGGAATATCTGAGAGACTAAATATTATGCATTAGTAATGTGAATATCAAATGCTTTATTTTATTTATTTATTTATTTTTGCCAGCATTCAGAATTCTAAAATTATATGTAATGCTATGCGCTGTGTTAGTATAACTGCTTATGATGTTGCTTGATAGTAATGCATATAGGTGTGGAATCTAAACTATTTATCATACAGTGCAAGAGTTCTTCTTCTTCTTCAGTGTAATCACTGAAGGTTAAGTAAGTGTATGTCAGGACATTCAAGTATGTGGACCACAAGAATGCCAGATGGGGAGATAGATTGTACTTCAGCATATATAAACATAATTTGTTTTTCTTTAATCTAGTCATGTGGATGTTACTGCATATGCACACTGGATATAAAAAGTGCACACACCCCTGTTAAAATGCCAGTTTTTTGTGATATAAAAAAATGAGACCACAATAGATCATTTCAAAACGTTTCTCACCTTTAATGTGACCTATAACCTCTACAATTAAATTTCAAAACAAACAAATCTGTTAGCGGAAAAACTATAAAAAAAAAAAAAAAAAAACATACAATAAACTGGTTACATAAGTGTGCACACCCTTAAACTAATACTTTGTTGAAGCACCTTTTGATTTAATTACAGCATTCATTCTTCTTGGGTAGGAGTCTATCAGCATGGTACATCTTGACTTGGCAATATTTGGCCACTCTTCCTTGCAAAAGCACTCCAAATCTGTCAGATTGCGAGGGCATCTCTTGTGCACAGCCATCTTCAGGTCACCTCACAGATTTTCTATTAGATTTAGGTCTGGGCTCTGGCTGGGCCATTCCAAAACTTTAATTTTCTTCTGGTGAAGCCATTCTTTTGTTAGAGTCCTTCCTTTCAAGATGGGTTTGAGCAGTACAATTTCATTTAATCCAGGATTCTGGTCCACTCTAAGGTTCATAATCCATTTTGTTTAAGCCGCAAGAGGACAGCTCAGCTATTAGATACCAAACAAAAAGAACATGAATTAATGAAACTCTCAGGCAATGATTTGGTGAGATTGGGAGAGCTACAAGACAAGCTAGAGATTTATGATACCAAATTGAAATATGTCAAATGTGCGAAATTAGCAAGAAACTTTAATGACTTCAGGAAGGATCATTTGTTTGAATGGCCAAGGGAAAAGAAAGGCTTATTCTCAGCAACAAACAGGCAAAAACAGACATTTACAGCAAGGGAACAACCTTCTGAACCGATTAATGAAATAAGGCAAACAATTGGAGTAATAGTGGAGGCTGAAGTGTATGACAACAAAATCATCAACAGTAATAAGAAACAGTCAGAAGAAATGAATGTGTTCAGGAGTTAGATGAAGGGATTACAGAAGCTCCAGATCTTGAAACACACATGCATCTAAGAGATGAGGCATCTATTAGTAATGTTACTGAATCTACAGTATCTAATCCATCAGAACAAAGCAATGGAACGAGGCCTAAAGAAGGAGCAGTGCATTTAGTTTTACAACATCCACTCCCTTTTTTCTTACAAGGGAAGAATGCACGACAGTCACGCTCAATAAGCAGAGAGAGGAAAGAGAGAAATGTATAAAGATGGAAACTGTAGATTCGCTGGTATTAAATATATCTGGACATGAACTGAGTAGGAATGAAATGAACATTTTAAGGAGAGGGTTAAGTTTTATACCCTCCTTACGATTACCCTTGAGTGAATTCATGACAGACATAAGGTGTTTTGGAAGGAATCTGACACTAAGGAATATTTTTGGCTATACTGAGACACAAGAAAATGGAAATAAAATCATACTCAAAAGACCCAGCACCTTTGTTCCATTAAGCCATCCCACTATTGATGTTTTCATGCAGCTTTGTGAAAGAGGTAGAACAATATAGATTGAAAGAGAAAGGACGACATTTCTATAATCTAAGTTATTAAGAAAGACTAGCACTGAATGAACTTCAAAGAAGAAAGGACATAGTGGTGAAAGCAGCAGACAAAGGAGGAGCTGTAATTCTGATGGATTCAGTAAGATATGACAAGATGAAGGAAATGCTAAGTGATATAGCAATTTGTCAAAGAATATCAAAGAAGAATGTCAATAAAATAATAGTGAATGTAAATGATGGCATCTATGAAAAGCTAATGAATAGAACTATCATGAAAGAATTGTATGATTATTTTTACACACAGCATCCAAAGATACCTAACATCAATGGATTACCCAAGGTCCACAAGAATTTGATGGCTCCACCTTTAAGGCCAGTTGTCAATGAGAAGGATGGGTGACTGAACCCATTTCTATATATGTGGAAGAAGAATTGAAGAGATTACTACCACATGCAAGAACAGTTGTGAAAGATTCTGAAGGTATTTTAAAATGTCATTATGAATGCACAACAATGAGGAAAACCTATAAAGGTATCATAATGGCAACTCTGGATGTGAATAACCTGTTTACATCAATACCAAATGAATATGGAATAGAAGCAGTTAGAAAATTTGGACTTAAATGTAAGGCCAATGATAATATAAACTTGATATGTAGCCTTCTAGATGAAATACTGTCTAACAATATCTTCGTGTATGGGAATGAATATTATTGGCAGAAATCTGGAGTGGCAATGGGAACCCCATGCTCCAACAGTTATGGCAACATAGTGTTGGCACAATGGGAGGAAGAATGGTGCTTGGATACCCTCAATAGCTGGAATAACAACATAATTGTATATAAACGTTTTGTTGATGACATCTTTATTTTATGGGAAGGTGATGAACACTCTCTCAGAAGTTTTGAGTCTTTCCTGGGTTACACCACATCTTTTTTAACATTTGAATTGAATTTTTCTGATACTACCATCAATTTCCTTGATATCCAACTGACATTGGATCATGTATATGGGATAGCTATGTCTATGCACAGGAAGACAACATAGCATAATCACATGCTCCATAGGACTAGTATGCACCCAAAGCATATTTTTAAAAATATAGCAGAGAATCAAGTGAAATGTGTATCAAAACTATGCACTAAAGTTTTTGAAAAAGAAAAGAAAAGGCTTATTGATAACTTTATGGAAAGAGGATATAATAAAGATGAAGTCATAAAAAGCATGAATAGAACATCAGACTTATGAACTGGCAAAGAAAGACCATATTTTTCCCATTGGATGGGTAAGGAAGAAGATGAGAAGAATAAGAAGGAAAACAAGATGAGATTTTGCCTTACATATAGCAGTGACAATGCATTCATACTAGAAGCCATAAAAAAGAACTGGTCTCTTTTGACTTCAGATGAGAACCTTAGGGGCATTGTAGGGGAGACACCCAGTTTTTCCTTTAAAAATAGGAAAAATCTGAAAAGGCTCTTATTCCATGGGAATCGTCGAAACTTGGACACAGAACATTCACCCACGAACAAAGTAGGCACCTATAAATGTGGATTTTGTAAAGCATGTCAACATATTAAAACAGATAATTTATTTATACATGCAACATCTAAGAAGGAATACAGGTTCAAAGGGTTTACGAATTGCAAGAGCAAAAATGTGATTTATATTGCTCAGTGCCAATGCTGCCCAGCCTTCTATGTGGGGAAAATGAATAGAATGTTCAAGGAGCGTATCCTGAGACACTGTCAGGACATTAGAAATCAAGTAAATATGAATGCTCTATTTGGTCATATTAAAATCAATGGAGACCATACTTTTAAATTTATAGTCGTAAGCAGGCTAGTAGAAACAATACAAGGAGGGGATCTGGCCAACTATAATGAAACTGAGGAAACAAAATGGATTATGAACCTTAGAGTGGACCAGAAACCTGCATTAAATGAATTTGTACCGCTGAAACCCATCTTGAAAGGAAGGGCTCTAAAGAAATAATGCACATGCATCAATCCTTTGTTATTTCACTTTAAAAACTCCAAGCTTTTAGCTAACACTAAGTAAATAGAACATGCACTCTGAATGAGAGGTATGTCCATACACCAAAACTTTATTGGTTGATTGAATGAATGAGCTGCAGGAAGCTCTTTTTAAATGAAAGGAAGCTGCTTTTTTCTTTAGGATTTGATAAAGGTTCAACAACCGAACGTGCTTATCCAGACAGCAGCAGCAGGGTTACGTTTTACTTTGTTAATAAAGGAACTGATTTTAACAATTTCAACCATCTTACTTCAGCTTGGGTGGCAGCAGCAGGTTTGCTTTCTACTAGTCCAGACATATGGAGAATATTGGAGATTGTTGTCACATGTAGTATACAGCCAGTACTTGCCAGAAATTCCTGCAGCTCCTTCAGTGTTCCTGTAGGTCTCTTGGCAGCCACCCTGACCAGTTTTCATCTTGTCTTTTCACCAATTTTGGAGGGATTTCCAGTTCTTTGCAATGTCACTGTTGTCCCATATTTTCTCCAGTTTTTGATGAATGTGTTCTCTATGTCCCATGGTATATCTAATGCTGGAGATATTTTTTGTACCCTTCTCCTGACTGATACCTTTCAACAATGGAATCCCTTTGATGCTTTGTAAGCTCTCTGTGAACCATGGCTTTTGCTGTAGCAGGCAATTGAGTAAATGTCAGAAAAATCCCACTAGGACAGCTGAACTTTATTTGGGGTTAATCTTAGTCTCTTTAATTGATGGCAGGTGTGTACCCAAGAAGACAGAATGCTGTAATTAAATCAAAAGGTGCTTCAACAAAGTATTAGTTTAAGGGTGTGCACACTTATGCAACCAGCTTATTGTACGTTTTTTATTTTTTATTTTTTTTCCCCTGACAGATTTGTTTGTTTTTCAATTGAATTGCACAGGTTATAGGTCACATTAAAGGTGGGAAAGGTTTTGAAATAATTTATTGTGTTCTCATTTTTTTATTTCACAAAAACCTGGCATTGTAACAGGGGTGTGTACACTTTTTATATCCACTGTAATTCTTAAACTGTATTGTTCTCGATGATGGTATCAATGTTAATTTTAATTTCTCGGGTTCCTATCACTTAATCGAACTTCCAGAAGGTCGAACACCAGAAGTTCGAACTTGGAAGTTTGAAAGTTGAAAATGTTGAAGCCACGGAAGTCTAAATTCTTTCCCAGGGAAAAAATTGGGATGGACGTTTCTGCGTCTTAGACATTTTCTCCACTGTGGTGCAAAAGTTATGGAACGGGTTAAGGTAAGTGTGAGATTGTGATGGACGTTGGAGTTAGGGTGCAGGTATGGTAAGTGCGCGATAGTGATGGATTTTAGGGTTAGGGTGCAGGTAAGGTAAGTGTGTGATAGTGACGGACTTTAGGGTTGGGGTGCAGGTAAGGTACGTGTGCGATAGTGACGGACTTTATGGTTAAGGTGCGGGTAAGGTAAGTGTGTGATACTGACAGACTTTATGGTTATGGTGTGGGTAAGTTAAGTGTGCGATAGTGATGGACCTTAGGGTTAGGGTGTGTGTGTAAGGTAAGTGTGCGATAGTGATGAACCTTAGGGTTAGGGTTTGGGTTAAGGTTAGTGCATAGATAGTTGTGTATAAAAGGTTTAGTGTAGGTTTATAAGGTTTTTGATGTGCTTGTGTTGTGTGTATGTTTTTCAGAACAGCAAATTTTTTCCCTGGGGAAAAAAATTGCTGTTCTGATGTTTCGATGTTATCACATTTCGATCTTCCAAGTTCGAACTTATGGTGTTTGAAATTCTGGAAGTTCGATTATTTGATATAGACCCAATTTCTCAATTACACGCAGTCACTTAGAGTATGCTTAGTGCTAAGAAGAGCTAGTACAACATCTAATTTTAATGAAATGGGCAAATGTATATGGGATGATGATGTTTTATAACAGTATCAATCCTGTCATTATATCGACTATGAATGCCACCAGCTAAACGGTGTGCAAGGTTATTTTTACAGCAGGTGCTTAACTTGGAAAGGGAGATTGGTTATCAGTAACAGGATTTTTGGGACACATAATTTTGATAGAGGTTCCCAGATAAGACATGATCTGGTGTCAAAATCAATCATTAGAAGGTTTTGAAGCTTATGTAGAATCAATTTAATATGATGGTGACTCACTGCGCATAGCCAACTCACTGTTAATGTTAGTACTCACACTGGCATCGATTGTAATTAATGTAGTTGTGTAACTTCAATACTTTTAATTAAAGATACTGAATCTTCAAAACCAAAGTGGCCTTTTCTAAACCAAATACTAATTTAAGGGACGATGGGAATATTCAAACCACAAAAGTAGACTTTCCTCCCATGGTAACACTGGCTACATTATCACATGGAATGTGAAGGGTATCAATACTGAAGTCAAATTTGAATCAGTTATCAACTAATATTCTAAAAATCTGAAATTGTATTTTTGCAAGAGACTACACTTAAAAAGAACAAATAATCCCTTCTTATTAATGTATAGCCTGGACAAGTTCTATGTTGCAGCATCACCTCAGCTAAGAGAGGAATAGCAATTTAATTCATACATCTTTGTGAGAAGTTGTATGGAAATTTATTAAGGATAAGAATGGCAGGTGAAAATGCATTAGGTAATAATGCAATGTGGTTAATAAATTTTTATTGTTCAAACAATGACAAAATTACTCTCTGGAAGGATTTAAATAACATGAGGTGTCAAATTCATCACAGTGACAGTATAATCTTGGGAGGAGGGTTCAATACAGCTACTGATCCATGGCATGATTGGCTTCCACTAGGAGTATATATAACCCCATGTACTACCACCCTATTAAAATAATTAAGTGTTGAGTGGTATTAGATGGGTGGAGAATTTGCAATCTAGATGGTAAAGAATTCACATTTTGTTTTTCAAGTAGGTATTGCCAGCAGAGTGAATGCATTTTTGGTTTCTCACAGTAGTATGTCTAAAATTAAGGCTGTATCTATCTAGCTATGTGTATGTGTATATGTATGTATAGTATATATCTATATATATATATATATAGATATATATATATATATATATATATATATATATATATATATATATATATATATATATATATATATATATATATATATATATATATATATATATATATATATATCTCAGAATCTGCATTATCTGATCATAGACCAGTCATCACATCCATATGGCTTAAACAGGTCAATGAAGTTCAGATTTATAGACGTTAGAGCCACTATGATTAAATAAGAAGGAAAATACAGCATATTTCAATCTTAGAATGATACATTTTGGGCAGCTCAACATTCTACATATGAAGATATGGCAGAGGGGTAAACTTTAAATCCAAATTAACGTAGCTGGTGTAAGCTACTGACCAAAGCTAGCTTACTAAGATTCCCACTGGTTATTCAGCATCTAGAAACAGAGATCAATCATATGGAGTCAACATCTAAGAAAAGTAAAGGTTTAGATAAAACACTCCTTCAAAATATGAATTATTTGAAGAAACCATGTAACGTTCTGCAATTTAACAACATTCACAGTAGACAGGAAATTTATAGACTCTATTGGTCACAGAGTGTTAAATTCTTAGCTAAAAACATCAAGAAAGAGTCAAAGAACTTGAGATTCTACAGATCATGTCAGACAAGGGGGAACAGATTACAGACCCTATATAAATTAATAAGATTTTTATTCAGGCTCTTTGAAACCAATCTAATTTTTTTTATACAGAGATAGAGGGCTATAGATAATGCATTGAGTGTTTGGTATATATATATATATATATATATATATATATATATATATATATATATATATATATATATATATATATATATATATATATATATATATATATATATATATATATATATATAATAGGCAAGGTTGACAAAACTATTCAGCAACTCTTAGAAAAGGACCGGGTTTAGGTAGTTTAATTTCTTCATTCTTTAAGATGTTTCAAAAGCAAATAAATTCCCTATTGCTTGAAGAGTTCTGCAACATCTACCTTCTTTGTCAACTTCTATAAGGCTTTTGACTCAGTGATTTGGTAATTTCTATGAAAAATAATGGAGGTATATGACTTTCCAGACTCATTTATTAAGGAATGCAAACTATTATACACTTTTCCCATGGCAAGAGTAGAAACTAATGGACTTTTGCCCCCCTGGTCCATCTCCATAAGAGAACCAAACAAGGATGTCTCTTACCCCCATATCTGTTTATCTTACTGATGAATGCATTAGATATTACTTTGCATAATAAATATGTTAACTTTGTGTTAAAAATAGCTAATCATAAATGGGTATTTATATCTTAATTTGCAGATGACTGTGTGATCTGGATTTCCAATCCTGAAGGATCACTGAATGAAATATTGAATTGTCTTACAATATTTTCCAATTGGTCAGGATTACAAAAGAATGCAGTGAAATCATCTCTCTTCCTCCTGTCACAAAAAGCTGCTATGGAGTAAAAAGAATGGCAAGATTGCCCTCTTCAAATATCAACTGAATGTATATACCTTGGGATTCGTCTTACAGTAGCCCAGAAAAACATCTTAGAGGTAAACTAGAACATACTGATCAAGCAGTTAAATGACAACATTCCTAGCTGGAAACATAAACAGCTACCATTGTTAGCAAGGATACAAGTGGAGAAAATGTTTCTATTACCAAAAAATCTGTTTGTATTAAGACACTTAACATGTGAGTCAAACTAGTTATAGTTCTTTTTTTTCTGAAAACTTTTTTTATTTTCAAATACATTTGAATGAATTCCATAGTATTAATACATAACATCTTAAATAACTATGTACACTATTTAAATTAGCCTGACACTATAACAGATCATAATGTATACAGTTATTTTATAAGTATGCCCAATCCATTATCAGAGTGTCTAATCAATTATTGTATAGCGTCAATCAACGATAAGACTTTTCCCCAAGGGTTGTTGATAAATGGCTTTGGATAAATTCTTAGTTCTTTAATTTTAATTTCCAATGATGCTGTAGTCTTCAGTAGGCTGTAGAAGTCTTCCAAAGTTGGTATTGTGTTTGTATTCCATCTCCTTGTTATACCCTTCCTTGAAATTGCAAGTATAGTCCATACTAGCTACATTTGTTTATTTATTTATTTATTTAAATTTGTTGACCGGGAGTGTTCGACTGGACGTGGGTCCATTTTCAGTGGAGGCCCGGGGAGAAAAGCTCCACAGTAAAATAAACAGACAGTAGTTACATTGGATTACATAGCGATTTGACCTATTCAAATGAGGACATTCTTTCACATTTAATAATACAAGAGATTTAGTTAAATAAAAAGATACATTGAATAAAGCTTGTAGAAAGTTACTAATACCATTCCAAAATAGCTTAATTTTAACACAATCAAAGAAAATGTGGTTCCAATCTGCATTGCGTACTTGCTCACATCTCCAACATATTCCTTTCATGGAAGAACTAATTTTTGCTGATTCTGTCTGGGGTTAAGAATGCTCTGTGCAAGCATTTCCATTTAAAAACTTTCCAGTATTGTGTAAAGGATGTATATTTTATCAGTAATAAAATATTTGTTTTGATATCTTCAGTTAACTGTATTGAATGTCCTTTTGTTATATATTTCCGGTATGAGGTTTTGGGTGTTGTTTTATAGTTTGTCAATATTTTGCAAAATTTTGAAATACTGTTTCCCATGTCAAAGTCATTATATATTATTTCATATATGTATTTCATAAATTTAGTTATTTTTTTAAATGAAGAATTGTTAATTATTCTACTTAAATCTTGTGAATATGACAGAATACTCTGTAAAGTTAGCCAGTCCTGTGGTGGAATTTTGTATGTTGTTTTTATTACTTGCATATCTAAAACTTTTAGTTCTTTGATACATTGGCGCCAGCAAACATATCCTTTCTGTTCCCAGGAATTAATAATTTCTCTATATATTTTATGTGGAAAGTTCTTTGTGACTATAAATGGTGTTAAAAGATCAAACCGGATTTTTAAATCTATATTTGCAAATTTTCCTAAATGAGTCAATGTAATAATTAATCATATGAGTTTAGTGGGTTTAGTTAAACTAAAAGGTAATATACGCCATGGCAAATTGTTTTTATCTATTTGAAATGTTTTTGTAAATCAAATTCATTTATTGATATTACAATTAGTGATTATTTCCAATTTGCAGAGTAATTTGGACTTATCCAATCTGAGATTTTTTTAGCTATTGATGCTTTTATATATGTTTCTATATCAGGAAAGTTTAATCCTCCCTGTTTCCATGGGCTGATATTATGTATTAAAGCTATTCTGTTTCTTTTGGGAAACCATAAAAAATTTATTAGGCATGAATTTTTTTCTTTAAGTATATTCCTTTCTGGTGACAGTTGTATTGCCAGGGCTTATATATATATATATATATATATATATATATATATATATATATATATATATATATATATATATATAGGATCTTGAGCAGTAAAACCATTTTTATTAACTCTAGTCTATCTTCAAATGTTAATATTATTTTGTTCCATTTTTCCACAGAGATTTTGTTTTGATGATATTATTGTATTTTTTTGAGACTAATTCATTATTATCCTTGCATAACTCAATTCCTAGATATTTTAAGGTAGATTTGTTTTTCCCTATGATGTGATCGCCTTTAGTCTACAGTTCTTTTTTTTATTTAAAAATAAAAATCTTGATTTTGATTTATTGAAATGGAGTCCCAAAGTCATGCGAAATTTGTCAATTAATATATCTAATTCTTCTAATGTCTCTTTTGTAGTAGATAATGTTAGTAATATGTCATCAGCAAATAGCATTACTTTAGAATTGTATTGTTCATAAAAATCTATTCCTTTGATTTTTATATTGTTACAAATTGAATCTGCCAATATTTCAATGGTCAGAGCAAAATCGGTGACATGGGACATCCTTGTTTAGTGCCTTTTATTATATGAATAGGTTCAGAGGTAAAAGGACTTAACTTGACATATGCCAAATTATTTGTATATATTCTTTAGGAGATGAACAAAGGATGCAGGAAATTCAAATAGCATTACGATTTTGAATAAATAGTCCCAATTTAGGGAATCAAAGGCTTTCTCTATATCTAAGCCAATTATGAGTGTTTCTTTATTTTCTTTATTAACATAATCTATAAGAGAAATTATCCTTTTAATTTTGTCATGTAATTGTCTGTGATATATAAATCTGGTTTAATCATTATTTATTGTTTTGGATAGTGGTATTTTCATTCTGTTAGATAATATTTTCATAAATATCTTATAGTCATTATTTAATAATGATATAGGTTTATATGAGGTACAGAGGTTTGGGGTTTGTTTTCCTTTAGGATTGGTGTGATTAAGGAATATCTCCAAGTGGGGGCTGAATTTCTAATAGAGTTTTATGGACAGGTGATAGTATCTTTGAAGGAAAAAGTTTATATATTTCCATAAGTATGCCATCTATACCTGGAGCTTTATTATTTTTACCTTCTTTTATTGTATCTGTAATTTCTTTGTAGGATATGGGTGCTTGCAGATCTAGTTTTAATTTTTCTGGTATGTTTTATATATTAGAACATTTTTCATCTAGATTTAATTGATCAATATGTATATTTTCTTTTTGGAAATGTTCCATATAGTGATTTCTATAGGCATCAAGAATGTTACCTATATCCCAGACATTTTTCCCTTTCTTTTCATGGAAGATACTTTTAATGTTATTAGCTTTTGATTGTATTTTGATTCTTGTGGATAAATTATGTAGATATTTGGAAGAAGTGGCCAAGATATTAATTTTTATTTTTTCTAAAGCTAAACTAGTTTTACGTGTTAGAATTTCATTGTATTTATTGTTTAATACTTCTACTTTCTTTTTCATCTCCAAATGATTTTGATATTTTTCGGCTTTTACTGAAAAAAGTTTGGATTGTAGATCTAATACTTCAGAGTCCCATTCTCTGATTTTTTATACCAAGTTAGGGTTTTACCATATATATAAGCTTTTAATGAGTCCCATATCATTATTTTATTTATCTCTGTGGTGTAATCAATATCTAAGAAGAACTGTAATTCAGATAACCAGGGTTTGAACTCTTTAATTTTAGTTATATATGCTGGAATTCTGGAGTTAAATATTAATAGTTTGTACCCATTTTGAAGTTTTAGTAGTAATGAATTGTGGTCTGAAAAGGGGCAGGGAATGATTGAGAAATTAATGATTTTAGACTGTAAGTCATGGGCAGCAAATATTTTATCTATTCTAGTCTGGGTACCAAATCTGTGATCTTGATGGGAAAACAACAAAGATTTATCTTCTTTAAATTTGAAAGTAAATACAAGATGAAATGATTCTACCCACTTGTTTAAAGCTTTTGATACAGCAGATGTACACAGCCGTCTTTTATTTGTAGTTTGAGAAATATCAAATATACAATTAAAATCTCCTCCTAATAATAAGTTGCCTTTATATTACTGGAAATGAAATTTAAAAGTGTTTTTAACAGTGCTGTTCCAATGCCTGGGAACCGGTGTAGATTGGCTAGGGTCCATATTCTTTTATTATATTTAACTATTATAAATGCCATAAGGCCTTCTTTATTGTCATACTTATAAATGATTTCTGGATTAATCACATTTGTTTTCCATAAAATTGTTGCCCCTTTTGTCTTTGTCTTATAAGTGGATTGTGCCAGTATCATATATTCCTTAGAATTCCATTTGTAATTGTCATTTGTTTTGAAATGAGTTTCTTGAAGGAAGACAGTTTGTGCTTTGTTCAGTTTTTAATATTTCAGTAGATTTGATCTCTTGCTACAATTGTTTAAGCCATATGGTATTTAAAGATAATAAAGTTAAACCCATCTTAGGATATTTAGATTATGTATTTTTTTGTTTTATTGTGACTATTAAACATTTTCCTCTGATAACTATAAAGTATATGTTTGAGCTTTTAAAGGCAATTATCAGTTTTATGCTTTGACTGTTTACCAATAAAGTAATGTTTTGGTCAGGCATATTAAAAATGTTTTTGTGAAATAACAAATTTAAATTAATAAATGTTAATAAAACTAAGATCCGCACTAGCCATGGAATGAAAATCATTCCTAATCTGATGGATAAACCTAAGTCCATCAGATTATCACTCATACCTTGACAATCCAGAACATCTGAGCTCCATAAATTGAATTATCATATGGTGAATATTTGTAATAGGAATAAGCAATATTTATATTATTTTGAAGAGATATAGTACTATTGTATATTAGACAGAATTCTAATACAATATAAATGTCTACTTATTGTATAAGTAATTAATATTTACATGAAAGATAGATGGCAAGCAATTCAATCATAGTAAAGTAGGATGTATCATATATAAAACCTCAGTAAAATATTATAGCACACAGCTATTTAAAATATTCACCCTTATTGTCTTTCAAAACTTATTACTTAATATAAATAGATGGTAATAATATTTATACCTAATGTTCATAGGTTCATAGGTTCATAGGTTCATACTAGGCTATCTGCCCGAGGGCATTTACAAGCCTAGCCCATCGTTTTGTGGCTTACGCCACCCCTTTAGTATGGGGAACTATACCCATTATTTTGCTGTGCCTCTGTCGAGCAGTGACACTGAGGTAATCCCTGGGGTATATCTGCGATCTCCCATCCATTGGTCAAGATTTCTCTTGAACAAGGCCAGCGAGGTGCTCTGCCTCACATGTACCGGGATTTTGTTCCACAGCATAGGGAGTCTTTGGGTGATGAATCTATCCCTCCAGCACGTCCTATTAATAGCCGTGTCGAGGTTTAAGTCTCCGCCTTGTGGCTCTGATGGATCTAGATTTTTGAGGTGAAGCATATTCATCAAATCTGGGTTTGACATGGCCTTGTATGTTAGGCAAAGGTCACCTCTGAGCAAGCGGTGACTGAATAGAGCTGGAGTTCTTTCAGTCAGGCAGCATAGGACAGATTTTGAGACCCTTTATCCTTTTGGTGAGGAACTTTGTGGCCTCTCCAGCTGCTGCAAGTGTCGGGTCAGATACATTCAATGGGGCATTGTACTCAATCATTGGTCTGATGAGTGATGAGTAAAGGGAGACTATGACCTCCCTTGATCTAGATGAGAATCCCTTCATGATAAGGTGGGCAATGTAGAAGGTCTTCCTGACTACTTTAGCTACATGGGTGTCGAATGACAGACTACTATCAACCTGGGTCCCCAGGTCCCTGATAACTTCTTCTGTGCTCAGTGGATTGCCACCTATTTGGTAGCTAGGGGTAACCTTGTTTTTCCCGAAGGGTATGACTATGCATTTTTTGGCATTTAACTTTAGGCCGTGGCTCTGGCACCAGTTATCCATTTCTGTGAGACCCTTCTGAAGGATATCTGTGTCAGATGTGTTTACTATGGCCCAGTTTGCAGTCATCTGCAAACTTTGTCAGCCATAACCCTCCTGTGTTTGCTTGTACTTCGGAAAAGTAGATGCCAAACAAGAGTGGGCCCAGGACTGAGCCCTGTGGGACACCACTTGTGACAGGCTTTGAGTCTGACATGGCGCCATGTTTATAATACAATGTATTTTACTGCATATCAGAAGTTATATTTCATTGTTTGTCAGCATTTAAGTAATCACTTTGTTTTTTGCTAACTTACTTAAAGCATCACATCTGTTTTATGTGAACATTGATGAAAGTTAGTGCATTTTAATTATCAGTGCATCCCTCTTCCCCCCCATTTCCTACACATAAGGATTTTTCATATCTGTCATTTCTTATTATAAAATGAGTGAAATTATAGGTTAAAAACAACAAATTCACTTATTGTGATTAATGATTACAAGTTCCCTTTCCATATTCATAAATTGCCATTTTATGGCATATAATGAAAGTTTTTAGATTTAAATGGCAACATTCTATTTTGTATAATCAGCAAAGGTTAAACTGAGTGATTATTGTCAATTTAATACTATTTGTTCAGAATGTGATTGTTACATTCTGTGACATTACTAGTTCAGGCTTCTTTTGTTTCCCTTGAACAACTTTGTCAGTTTGATGTCATGTATAAAACATTAGTTACCTTGTTAACAGCTTAAGTATTATGTATGGTCAAGATGGGTTACAAAACCACAATTCAAGTAAAAGCAATTATATGACTTGTTATGCACATTTACATATATGAGAAAATCATCATGCTTCCCCTTGATGTTCAATGTAGTGTATGTCATTTATGACAAGTTAAGACAGTAGTGTTATTATACACAAGCCCGTGTTATTAAAACCTGTCTTTTATATCTAAATTTAGCAGACTGCTTCATCTTATATGTCGATTATATATTCTATGTCTAGATTTACTAAAATCATACATTACATAACTAGTGTGTGTGTGTGTGTGTGTGTGTGTGTGTGTGTGTGTGTGTGTCTTTTTTTTGGCTGTTGCTTAGTTATTTGTGAGACCACAAGCTGTAATGCTTATTCTTATTATTAGCTTCTACCAAGCATGTTTATACAGTCCATAGACTTTAAATTATGAGACCCATCTACTTTCTTATTTGTTATAAGTATATTTCCATCCTTAAATACAAACATATCAGTACCTAAAGCACGGGCAACAATGCCCATCCAGTTTTGCCAGAATACCATTCACTAGTTCATGTGGTGTGTTTTTAGGCTGTTCTTAAAATATCCAAACTAATATTTGTCCTATTCCATTTTACCAGCCTATTCCATGCAGTGGCCACTCTGCCAGTGAACCACTCAACACACCTTACATTCCCACAGATATTTCCATGAAGGAAATCTGATGACTCTCTAGCACTTCCCAGCAACCCCAAACACCCCTAGAATCAGCTATCCCCATATGTCAAACACACCCGAGCAAGCTCACCTCCCAGACCACTGCAAAGGGTACTGCACAAGACCAAGTACCCTTAGTCTTTCACAATAACTCAGACTCCCACTCCTTTGTAAGTCCTTAATGTGTTTGGACCAAAATACATTTTAAATATAAAATTGAGATTATTTTTTTTTTCTTTTTATCAAGAATCAACTTAATGAGCTAAACGAAGTGTTGGGAGACCATCAATATGTGTACATGTGGTTTAAAACAGCCCTTTTATTATATATGTTTTTTAAACCAAAAACTTAATTGCTGAGAATCATCTCGGTGGCTCCTCACAGCTGTTAAGCATTATCATCACTCTGGGAGCATCTGTTTCTGTTAGTGTCTCTGTGTACTGCATACCAGAGGTTCGTGATGCACCTGAGATAAGTTTCACTTGACTGCAACTTCAAGCCTAAATTGCCTCCCTTTCAGTGAGTCAGCTGTCTGGAAAAGAATGGAGAACAAACAGATAAAAAAAAAGAAAAACAAACTCCCAACAAGCCACCACAACAAGAGACAACACACTCTTCCAGCCTTCCCACCTCTCACTCAGCAGATGTACAAACAAACTATTCTCTGCCAAAATACCCAAGCCACAGTTCCATCCACCCCCTTCCCCTGGATCCAGGCTAAACCACCATATGTCTCCACCTAATACACAAGCATCAGTAAACCTTGATCACAAGCCTCAATCCACAGCCTCCTGGAGATCAAAATGGCAACATACAACAGCTGCCAGACACAGCTGCATCCACACACACCATGTCAGGCTTAATCAAACAGCACTCAACGCTATGATACCTGCCATAACTGATATTAACTATGTCTAGATAGAATAATAATGACATTTGTACTAGCTGCCAGACACAGCTGCATCCATGCACACCATATCAGGATTGATCAAACAGCACTCGTAGCTGTGATACCTGCCATAACTGATATTAACTATATTTAGATAGAATAATGATGACATTTGTATTAAGAGCTTGCTTCTATTATTTCACCAGGATATATATATGACATTTCTAAATCATACTTTAACTGAAGAAGGGATTAGTCTCCATGACAGCATTTTTTTTTCAAAACACTTTACTGTTACTGCTATTATATATGGTGTTAATTTGTTACATTTGAGTCTGAACTCATGAATGGTATCTTGTTGAATTAGTTAATTAATTGCTTAAATTATTATAAGTAATAACAATGAAAAATGAACAAGATAAGTATTCATTGAGTTCAAGTAGGGGAATAGAAACGTATATGTTTGTATTATATGTTGCATTGTTTGGCTTATATATAATGTAAATAGTAACCCATCTTGACTTACCTTTGTTTGTGAAGAATTATTGGACTCTTTGAACATTCTGAATAAATCATTATTGTTTCTCAGTTGTTTAAGAAACCCTCCTTTTTTTAAATAAAAACAGATGACAAGTGATGTACCATATCAGTTGATACTTTGAGAGATGTAGTTGCAAGAGTTATTTTTTTTGGGACAGCTATTTTGGAATCAGTTTTGTTGTTTCTTCTTTCTAGCATCAGTCCAATGATTTGTTTCTTTAATTGTTCTAAGAGTAGGGGCCATCCATTCCATTTCTTCTGGGATAGAAACTAAGTTGTTGTTTTTGATGAATATAGTAGCTTCTTCTAAGTAATTAAATGTTCACATCTCATTGGCAAAAGTATTTTATCTTGGCTGGAAAGGCCAGCTGCGCTTTAATGTTGTTTTGTTTCAACAGTTTTATTACTGGCCAGACTTTTCTTTTGTTCTAGTATTCTGGAAGAATAATCATTGTCAAACCTTATCAAGCTTTGATTGTATTTTAAGGGTGATTTTCTCCAAGCAGATTGTAATATTAGTTCCTTGTCCAGAAATGAAAGAAATGTTATAACTATGGATCTAGGTGAAGTATTTGTTGAGTTAGAAGCAGGTTTCCTCAGTGCTCTATGCGCCCTTTCAATTCCAAATGAAAGTCCCTCTTTCAAGTCTAAAAATTCAGGAATCCAGGTTGTTAAGAATGAAATAATGTCTTCTCCTTCAGTGTTTTCAGGCAGATCAAAGATCCTTATGTTGTTTCTCCTTTCTCTGTTTTCTAAGTCATCTATTTTGTTAAGCAGCCATACATTCTGTTTAAGCAGAAATTCTTTTTGGAATTCTTCCTCTTTGAGTCTCCCTTCAATGTCATTTAGAGAAGTCCTTATATTTGTTATTTTTGTATGGTGTTGTTGTAATAGTTCCTTAAGAGTATCAGTCTGTTTTTGAGAATTTAATTTGAGGTTTTCTAAGTCATTTTTAAAGCCATCCATCTTCAAAGACAGTTCCTGTACGGTAGATGTCATCAATTGCAGTTCTTTTTTCAAAGCAGCATCTGGATGAGAATTCCTTGAGTTGTTCATATTTAGTGACTCAATATATCTCCAAGTTACTTGACATTTAAATTTTTATATACCTCCACCAAAATTGATATTTATGTAGTTTAGTAGTTTATCTGTATATTTCTGATGTTTTAAACTTGAAAATAATAAAAATTTCCTATATTATTATACTAGTTTATGGAGCTCTCAAAATTCACTGCTCTCAGTTGGCCATCTAAGCTCCACCCCCCACTAGTTATATTTCTAATATGCAGAAAAGCTCTTTGCAAGTTTGAAGCAAGGTAATAGGCTTTATATAGCTAGGAAAAAATGTATAGAGCATTATGTGAGTTTCCCAAATATTTGTGATTATGGAGTATTTTCTATTAGTAGACAGTATATTAGAATCAGAAGAAGCAATAAGCCAGTCTGGTTTGAAGCAGAGCTTAGTTTAATAATATATGTCACAACATGATCGATGATTCGTGTCAAATGGAGTCTGGGATTGCTGAGAGCTTGAGGAATGGTTGGAGGAAATTATTATTTTTAAGATGTCAGATAAACCTAAATTTTCTATTTGCTAGCTTTGAATTATGTTATGGGTTAATAAAAAAATTAGAGATTAATAAAAAAGTGGTTGTGTTGGTCAAATGGACGGCTAAAAGATTAATGTTTGTATCACATATTTGGAACTGCAATATGTTCTCCATGTATGACCTTAATTTCTCCCCTGATACTGTTGTGTGGTTCTCCAGCTACCTCACTGATAGGCTGCAAATAGTGAAATGGCACTCAGCACTAATTCCTCCTCTCCCAGTTAAAATGGGGATCCCCAAGGGTCTGTTCTTGGGCCACTACTTTTCAATATCTTTCCCTCAGTTTCTCTAGTTCAATATGCTGATGACTCAGTCATCACCATTGCCAACTCTCCCTCTCAGCTCTTATCAGCCATCCATCAATCCTTTAATTCAGTAGAAACCTGGCTCATCAACAATCAGCTCATCCTCAACCCAAAAAAAAAAAACTAAATTGTTACTATTTCTTCCTAAAAATGTTAACCACATCAAATTCTCCTTCTCCATATTGTCACTTAATAACACTCCCATTGAAGTGGAATCCAGCACAAAACTGCTCGGCATCACCATCGATGATCAACTTAAATTTGACCAACATGTGAATAATTGCATCAGAAAAACTCACCAGAAATTAGAGCTCCTGTACAGAAACAACAGTACTGGCTACTGAAGCCAAGATCATTCTTTCTCATGTGCACCTCCTACCTACTCTAATGTACAGCTCCCAAATTCTCTCAAATCTCAACTCATCCTTAGTAACAAAACTAGAGTCTTCTTACAACAAGGTAGCCAGATTTGCTGTCCAACAACCATACAAATTTCATCACTGCCTCTCTCTAAAACTAAACTGGCTAGAACTACCCCACCAGCTTCTCCTCTCTCAACTCTAGATCATCCACTCCATCCTATACCAGCCCTCCTTCTGCCCAGTTCAATCCCCCCTAATCTCCCACGATTCTCCAACCAGATTCCTCTGGAGCTGTACCCAAGACCTACTACAAATCTACAAACCCAAGACCAAATCCAGTTGCAACATATAAAGCTACCACCCTGCTATGTCTTGGAATAAGCTCCCGATTGAAATCAGAACCCTCACTCATCCAAAACAATTTAAGAGCCCCAGCAAGGAATATCTAAAATGTCACTGGACTTGCCACTGTACTCACCCTCCCTAAATTATTTCCCCCATTAAATAGGTAATGAATCCCCTGCTCTATACTCCCCCTCACAAATCCTAACTGAACTTCTCCACCTGATCTGCTAACATCTTTGTGGTTCATATGATGACACATATACTGTCTAACAAAAACTTCTAAAATATGTTCCCTACTACACTATGTAAAGTCCTAAGCTTGTACATCTTATTCTCTTAGTAGCTACATTTCTGAAAATTTTCTTGAATATGTCTTAATATGATTTCTCTTTCACTAGGTAATGCCCTCAGTTCATACTAATTATTTCTCATTGAAAACTTTATTGAACATTTTGTGTTTCTTCTATTGTCTAAACTATGTATTATGTTATTGTTATCAATTGTTTTTAAATGTATAACTGTAGCTTTTCTCCCCGGGCCTCCGCTAAAAAAGGGCTCTTCAGCTCAGTCGGACATACCTGGTCAACAAATGTAAAATAAATAAATAAATAAAATGTATTCACTAGTAGCCTTACAGATGAAGAATAGAAGTGTCTCTGACATCCTTTGATGGCAATATCTGCAACCAAGCCTTCCAACTGACCAAATTTTCACAGAATGTTCAAATGTTTTGCCTCATATTTTTGGTGTGTTCCTTAAAAAAATTGTGGTTTTATGACAAATCACTGGGATGATCAGAGGATTGAAGTCACAAAATAATGACATACATTGGATTTTCAGACTTTAAATCTTGCATATAATGTATGTTAACGCAAACCCTGTTATTCTAGCAATTTTCTAAGAATAGTATTTAAAATCTGTCTTTATTTCTGGGCCTTTGTCCTCCCATTTTGTCAGGCTTTGTCCAGATTTCTTGGACTAAGAAGGTGAGAGCTACATCTGCAACTTTGTTTTCTTCTGATATGGTCTCGTCCAAATGTAAATAAATTTTGGTTTGAAGCCATTAATGAGTATAAGTCTATTAGGAATGGAGTTAGAAATGAAGAAATTCCTAAGCTGAAGCAAGTATATATAATTGTTAACAAAGAGAGGTGAGATCCTATTGCCACATTACATAGTACGTGGGATCGAGTTTTACATTGTCAAATCTCAGATGAAGAATGGGGTTACACACTTAGATTGTATGCAAACAACAATGTGCCAACATTATCAGACTCTACTTAGATCATGTTAGTACATTGCTGGCATATCACACCTGATCACTTTAAAAAGAAGCAAGATGATAGAACCCATCAGTGTCGGAGATGTGAAATGACTCTGGCAAACCAATATTTATGATTTAGGAGAGTATTGATGTTTAGCTATTATGGGATTGGGTAGTTGATAAAGTGGACTTGGTGAGTTGCCCCCCCCCTGAAGATTTACATTCTTGTCTGTTGAGGACTGCTTGGGATAAAACCCCAAATACAAATTATACTGTAGTATGTTAGGTTCATATGATTATTTAAATTTTACTATGTACAGTTTGTAAATACTGGAAAATTGTACAAAGTAACTAGCAAAATTGTTTCATAGTCTTAACCAGTGGTCTAATGGAAATATTGATTCATAGATATGACAGGAATTTAATTAATTATTTAATTTCCTCTGTTCCAATGCTTTATAATTTCCTAGGTATAGATTTCACATTTGAATCATTATTAACTTTAACTTTATAGAATATTTTTCACACTGTAACATATCTGTAAATGGTTGCATAAGATGTAGAGGATTATGATCGAATTGATGATCATAACATATACATCATGTGCTCGAGACATGAATGGTAAGAAATTCACCCGGGGAGTGAAGCTCATGAGGTGAATCTTGGCATCCATGTTGGGAACACAGTATAATTCATTGAGATAGGAGATCCGACCATAATTCTTTGTAGTGCACGGACAGTCATCTACGTCATATACTTCCAACAAGCAAAAAGTAAGATTTAACAAAAAAAAACACAATGTGTTGTGACAGCTTTAAAAGCCAGAATAGCAATGGGGAAGTGGCTGACATTCTTGCATATTCCATGATTAAGGGAAGCAGTTTAATTTAAAATGCTATGCGTACTTTAGTAGACAGCAGGCATAAATGGGAGTTGAAACAAAGCTGTTTCTTGTCCTGCTGCTGCTGTTTACTGGTCAGTGCTGTCTGCTTTAATGCAGACTCAGTATTAACAGTGCATAGTGGGTTCTTAACAAATATTGAGCATTTAATTTTAATGTAAACATTATCTAACATATTGGATTACAAAGTTAAAAACACACTTAGCAATTTAGCATTATTGCTCTTTTAATTTTATGATTTATAATAAAGATTGTATTACTTGAAAAAATAAAATATTAACTAAGAAAAAAATAAAGCTGTAACTGTGGTGGAAGACAATTGCAACAACAAAGAATCAAAAGGAGAATCATCCCCCTTAACAGTGTTTTGCAGATGATAAATAAATTATTCAACCCAATACTAAATAAGTATCAAACAGATGGAAGAGATGAAATTTGGCTTGTTGCATATTTTAGAAGCATTGAAAGATTATATAAAGAGGCTGCAAGTGGCAGGAGTTGATGATATTGAGTTTCCACTTTCTGAACAGGGTGCCATGATGTTAATTAAAAGACATGTGACTGAAGTATAATACAGAATGGAAGCAGTAAGGGGAGGAGAGGCAGAAAATGGAAACTGGTTGTAAAGGAGGATAAGGCTTGCAGAAGGAATCTGAGACTAATTGCTGTTTTGGGAGGACAATAAATATGGTGTAGTGGGCAGACTTCACAAAGTCATCAGTGGGAATTGAAAAAAATTTGACAGTTGCCATTGATTGTCTCAAATTTCGAATTATAATCGTGCAATCTTCAATGACATATGAGAAAAAGTTGGTGTTTTGGTGAGTTGGTGTTGTGCCATCTGTAGATGTCAAGAAAAAAAACTCACTGTATCAGAATGGATAGTGCATGGGGATCATGAATATTCAAAGCAACTTTTTAATAGAAGAACAAGACACAACACTGCATGAACTGAAGACCCTCCCATAGAAAATGCAAGCAAATTCCAAACAAATAACAGCAGGGTCACCATGGCAAAAAGCATAAAACGATTTATTGCACACAGGATAAGTGCTTTCAGAAAATAATTTCCTTCATCAGATCCAACTTATTGACATATGCATTCATTTAAGTACTCATTTCAAAATAGCATTAAACAATCAGAAAACTCAACATATCAAAAATATCAGATGTCACTTCCTGAAAACCATCAAAAATGAATACTTCATAAAAATGCATCGTAACAAATAAAAAAATAATAAAAACATATTAACTATATATATATATATATATATATATATATATATATATGTGGAGAATGCATAAAATATGTGTAAAAATATATTCACCTAAACAAAATATACTATTAAAACAAAAATGTATATTATATATATATATATATATATATATATATATATATATATATATATATAATGTAATATATACACAACAAACACTCCACTCATAGTCTACGAGCCTTCAAAATAGGTTTGGGGTAAATAAAAGCATTTAGACCAGGTGGAACATGTGCACGCAGTTCTGCTATCCAGTGTGTTTCCCTAACCTCAGTTTGTTTGTGTCTTTCGGCTTTTCCCGGTTAGGGGTCGCCACAGTGGAACTCCGGTCCGCTAATGATTGGTAGTTGATTTTTACATACCGGCTTACCGGGCCTGATGCACAACCTTCAACGAAGGTACGCCCATTCACGCATGTCTCCACGCAGAAGACGCTTTAGCTGAGAATCGAACCAGACAGTGTCTTACTGTGAGGCGACAACGCTACTGGCATTATGTAAATCTCCACCTGTGATGTTAAGATTAATAGCATCAATAACCATGTAGGAAAAACTGTGATCAGGAAAAAGTACTAATGTTGGAATAAAGCATTATGTTCTAAATGGTTCCATATAGCATATTGGTACTGTAATATACGTTGCTTAAACATTTGATTCCCTGGATGGCAGATGAGAGTCACTTCTATATATGGCTTCTACAAAATCTAACACAACCGAGAGGAATTATCTCCAGTATCTGTGGGGCACCCTGGCAGTCATATGTTTGCATATGTTGCACGTGTCTGATTTGGCATCATTTCCAGTGAGGTGAAATCCCGCAGGACACTCTGATCAGAAAGTACAGGTCCAATGTGTAAAAGAAATGTTTATTCATAAAGAAACTGCGCAAGCAGTCAATAACTCCTTCACAAAAAATCTATGTTTTGGATTACAGATAACGCTGGGTATCCTTTGGAGCAGCAGCTCATGACTCCTGTCTACCAAGCTGATTCACCACCTTTTTTTTAAAAAATAGCAAGTTTTAGGAGGATTTGGGAGGGAGATTGCCAAATTCTGAGTTCTAATCTACACTACGAGATGTGCTATTATACAGCTCTAATCTTCAAGAACTTCACATGTTTTTCTTCAGGAGCTGCACAGATTATGTAATTGTGTAATTACACAACTCTGTTTGATAAGCCACAACTGATTAGAGAAGTTTGTAAGGCAGCATAGTCGGCCTCACAGTACATATGAGTAGGAATGTCTGAGACTGTGTGTGCGTTTATGTGTGCAGGGAGGTGCCTTTGTTAATGCAATAACATCCCAGGAAATTACTTAATTCATCATCACAGTTTAAATAGCAGGTTCAGAATAAGCTTCAGTCATACTTCTACAAAGTGCGTCTTTGGTTCTGCTGCAACAAGCTTACTGTTCATACCAAAATATTCTTCACAGTGGTTCAGACACATGCAGAAAAGCAGAAGACAATCTGGTGAAGACGATTTGGAACAGGCAAGAAGAAAGAAAGAGGAAACAAGGACATTCAGCAAAGGGGTAGATGGATTGTGTGAGAACAGACATGCATCAGTGAGGCATGATTGTCGAAGATGGGAAAAGAGTGACATGGCACCAAAACCCCATGCAAAAAATGGAAAAAAGGAAGTTGTTGTTGATGATGATTCAGTCTCCATTCTCATTGGTTCATTGGAAGCTTCTGATATTGCAGAATCCTGACTGAGCATTTACTTCTGATTGTGGTCTTTCACCAGGATCCTTGACTGTTTTTATCGTATTTTAACTCCTAAAATGTGAATCATACTTCTCAACCTCTTAATGCAAGAAATCTGGACAAAGCCTAAAATAATGGGGGACAAAGGACCAAAAATAGGGTCAGATTTTAAATATTGTTCTTATAAACTTAGAAAGCTACTAGAGTAACAGGATTTGTGTTAGCATGCATTTAATGAAGGATATGAAGTCTGAAACTCAAATGTATATCATTAGTTGGTCATTTTTAGTGACTTCAGTCCTCAGCGATTTGCCAGAAATTCACATATTCTACGAGGAACAGACCAAATCTTTAAGACAAAAATCTGGACATTCTGTGAAAATCTTGACAAACTAAAGAATGTAAAATTTCTAAAAAAATGGGCAATGGCAAAGAAAATAGTAAGCACCAGTTTAATACAATTAAATAAGCACTAGTTTAATACAATTAAATAAGCACTAGTTTAATACAATTAAATAAGCACTAGTTTAATACAATTAAAATAAGCACTAGTTTAATACAATTAAATAAGCACTAGTTTAATACAATTAAAATAAGCACTAGTTTAATACAATTAAAATAAGCACTAGTTTAATACAATTAAATAAGCACTAGTTTAATACAATTAAATAAGCACCAGTTTAATACAATTAAATAAGCACTAGTTTAATACAATTAAATAAGCACTAGTTTAATACAATTAAACAAGCACTAGTTTAATACAATTAAATAAGCACTAGTTTAATACAATTAAATAAGCACTAGTTTAATACAATTAAACAAGCACTAGTTTAATACAATTAAATAAGCACTAGTTTACAACAATTAAATAAGCACTAGTTTAATACAATTAAAATAAACGTTTTTGTTTCATCCAATGACAAAACTTCATCAGACAATTTCAAGAAGAAAATCTAAGAACTGATAATGTCATCACTCCTAGACGTGACTACACAACCCATGGAAAGCAGCCCATGTCATAGAGAACAGCTTAGGACTCGAAACAATCATTCGGCATTTGGGATTGATGGGCGCAATCCAAATATGTCTTCAAATTTTCCGAAGGGCCAAGGATGGAATTATCAGAACAATTCGAAGAGTACCAATCAGAGGGGGAACCATCGTGAATGAGGCCGGCAAAGGAGATAGCACTTCAGTCTGGTGTACCTAATGTAATGAACACTATTTTATTACATTATTATTTTCTTTGCCATTGCCTGTTTTTTTATTCTGTGAAAAATCTTTATAGCTGAGAGGTATGATGTGAACATAAGTTACATTTGGTCACTGTAAGCAACCAATGCCATATAAATGTACTAAAGTATTACCCTAAAAATAAACCAAACCAGTGGTCTGAGTGCCCAAGATAAAAACTGATAAACCTGAAGTAAGGCACACACGGAGCTCAGCAAAACAGATGGTTTTAATGCATTTTGCATGTGTAATTGAATTTGTTCACTCATTGGTTCATTTGAATTAGATTAGTTTATTTATTTACCAAAGGAAGAGAGGTTAGGTATCTGATGAAGTTATTGTGACGAAAACGTATGTAGATTAACTTTACAGCGTTATTGTGCTGTTGCTTGTGCTTTGCAATTTCGTTTGCTGTGCTGTGCTGCTGTGATTTAGCTTGCTGTGGATTGTTTTTGTGCTTGTTCATAAAAGCAGTTGTCCGTTTTGCTGAGCTCCGTGTGTGCCTTACTTCAGGATTACCCTAAAAATACCTTCATAACTCTAATACTCTATCCAAAGACCATCAAACTCTATCACTAACCCTAATCCTAAATATAATTTCCCATGCCTTCATTGAAGGTTGGTCATCGGGCTGGCACCTCGGCACTGTAAAATTCTACTGCCAATCATTAGTGGACCGGAATTCCGCTGTGGTGACCCCTAACCGGGAAAAACCCAAAGAAAAACAACAACTTTAAAATTCCATCCTTAATTCAAAACCTAAAACCCCTTCCTAACCTGAAAACTCTGAATCTAACCTTAATCCTAACCAGGGATGGCTCGTGCTATCAGACTGCAGGACAGCAGCCCCCCCCCCCAGCTGTAAAACTGAAAAAAGAAATTTAAAAATAAAATAATTAGCTACGAGTCCCGGAACTCAAATTGCGCATGCATACTCAGTGATTTCTTGTAAATCTGGACTGCTTTTTAACCAGTCCAGATTACAAAAAGAAGGCTT
The DNA here is from genome assembly GCF_019279795.1 of Protopterus annectens. NCBI lineage: Eukaryota > Metazoa > Chordata > Ceratodontiformes > Protopteridae > Protopterus > Protopterus annectens. The sequence goes on along the minus strand of NC_056744.1, from coordinate 433,305,513 downwards.
CAGTGTACAAATGCCCAGAAGTCTATGCAGTTTGTAACTCCATGGACTGGAAGGGGATCGGACTGCAACGCTGCAATCACATACGTGGATACAAGGGAAATCAGACTGCAACATCACATGCATGGATAGCTACTGATTGGCTCTCACTGCAAGGGAATTTGTATTTCTTACAAGGGAAGGTTCATCTCCAGGAGCGAAGCTGCAAGAGAATTTGTATTTCTTACAAGGAAAGGTTCATCTCCAGGAATGAAGCTGCTGAGGTGTGTGTGTAAAATGCCCCCATTAAATATACCTGGTGGCTAGAGCTACTCAGGCTCAAAACCTGTACCTTGGATACAGATAGCAAGAGCCTGAATTCCCTACCCATCACCACTTGTGAAAACTGTCCAAATTTTTGCCTCATGTTTATGTTCTGTTCTGTTCTTCATAAAATCTGTGGTTTTCTGGATTTTTGTAGTCAGTGAAGGATTGAATTCACTACATAATGACCAGTATTTGAATTTTCAGACTTCACATTTTTCAGAAAATACATGGTAATACAAAACCTTTTATTCTAGCAATTTTTATAAGATCAATATTTGAAAAATTTCCCTATTTCTAGGGCTGTATTCCCCCATTATTGGCTTTGTCCAGGGTTTTTATGCTAGGAAGTTGAGAGCTATGGTGAGAACTGAATTCACTGAATATGTTTGGGGGCTGTATTCCCCTATTATTGTGCTTGTCCAGGTGTTTTGTATAAACTTAGACAGTTGATAGAATGAGAGGTCTTGCTTTAGCATGCATTTTTCTGAAGGGTATGAAGTCTGAAAGTCTGAAAGTCTTCCTTTTTTCCATTTTTTGTGAACTGAATTCACAAAATGATAGCCATTTAAGTTTCAGTCTTCCTGTCTTTCAAGAAACAACTGATTTGGCATAGTGGTTTGTTGCTCTGACTATAGTGCACAAGGTCCTGGGTTCAAGTCTTGGCAGTGAAATGCATGGTGGTGACACTGCATTTTGTTCTAGCAACTTTCCAATATTATACATGCAATGTGTAAAATGTGTCCCTGTTATTTGGGCTTCCCCCCCCCCCCAATAAATTTTGGCTTTTTCCAGATTTCTTGTACTGCAAACTTGAGAGATACAGCTGAGTGTTGAGTGGATTTTACAAGGAGCTGAGAGCTTCAGAGGAAGAGAAGTTTAGTGCTGTTTATGCTGAATCTGCTTGGATTGGTAATAGCATAACAGGTTAAATACTTACTTTTGATGCAGAAGGCTGATGGCTCTACTTCCACAGTATGCAAATGCATTGCTGATACTATACTGATACTATACTGATACTATACTGTATCGTACTTTTAAAGAAGGTAATGCTGCAGTCCTGAGAATAGGCTCTTTGGCTGACATACCTAGTAACTATGAACCTGTTATCAGTTTGGCATCCATTCCCTATTGCAGTATTACTAGCTTATTATTTTTTACTGTAACATAGGCAATTTATTCCTCAAGGACAACAGACACTTTATCTGTATATGAAACAATGAAATATAAAGTTGCTTGCTAATAGCAACCTCTTCATTAATTACAGATCTCTTTAATGTGGAATTATTTAGATGACTTTTACTTCTGTAGAGATTGTGCACATATACTGATACTAGTGGACTGCAGAAGTTTGAGTAGACTTTTATGATGGAAATGTTCTGAAATGGGCAGTTTTGTCATTATTGGTGCATGCATTTTGTTTCATTATTTACTGGAAAAAATGTTCAAAACAATACATTTAAAATGGGTTCTAACAACTGTACTGTATTATACAAGGAATATAATTTAATACAACCAGAAAGGTGTTTATTGATTATCTGATCAGTTCAGGTACGCCCCCTTCCAATCCTTAGTTGGATGTGTTCGATTAGGAACCAATTAAATCTACTGTCTACAAGCCCAAACTTTTTTTGTTGCTGAATAGTTTCACTGATTGAGTCTGAATGCTACTGAAAGTGATGAAGCCAGATTGAAGCAATCACTACTCGTAGATCTTCGGGGATTTTTTTTGGGGGGGATACTTATTGTCCACACCTAGTGAGCTAAGTCCATCATGTAGGATTTTTGCCGCACAATTCTCCTGGCTGAAGTATACCTCTCAACTGTCCAGATTTTTGCAGAATGAATAGATTTTTGCTTCTTATTTTTGGTTTGTTCCTCAGAAAATTCATGGTTTTCTGGCAAATCATTTAGGAATGAAGTCACTAAATAATGACAGACATTGACTTTCAGACTTCATACCCTTCAGAAAAATGCATGCTAAAGCAAGACCTGTCATTCTATCAACTGTCTAAGTTTATACAAGAGCTATTTTAGTACTGTTTGTTTGTTCCCCCTATATATTTGACCTTGTCCAGATTTCCTGTGTTAAGAGGTTGAGGGGCACACGCAAATAAATCGCTTTATAGAATTAGGTATATCCAAACCTCTCAACTGTCCCTGATTATGGCTCAAAATGTTGTTCTCCCCCTAATAATCCCTCAGCAAAATGGCAATTTTGGAAGAAACGTGGAGGGTTTACAATTAATAAATAATTGTAATGATCAGAGTTACAGATTACTTTTATTTCAGTATTCCATGTAGATTCTCGTATTTTGTCAGCTGCTCAACTTAACAGTACTAATATTAAACAGTGTCCCTTCTTTGACAGGCTCCCAGCTGAATTGTGTGGCTATTTTATATTTTTGCTTCACATTTTTGGTCTGTTTTTCATAAAATTGTGGTTTTCTGGCAAATTAATGGCAAATCATTAAAGACTGAAGTTAAAAAATAATGACAGACATTTGAGTTTCAGATTTCATACCCTTCAGAAAATTCATACTAATGCAAGACCTACTATTCTATTATCTTTCTAAGTTTATAAGAGCAATATTTAAAATTGTCCTTATTTTTGGGCCTTTGTCCCACTTATATTTATGGCTTTTTCCAATGCCATCATTGTCAGCCAGAGACTTTTCAAATTGTGACATACTTGTTGTATCCCACTCCCCCATGTAGTGACTCTGGATGTGTCCAAGCAAGGCAAGGAGCAGTTATGCAGTGTATGTGTACAGAGTATCCCCCCATCCAAGACAGACGCAAGTACTACAGTGACTTTTCATCATCCTTGATTTTGCAGAATGTTCTAGTTTTCTGTCATATTTTTATACTGTTGGTTTATGCTTCTTATTATTCAGAAAATGCAAGTTGTTGCAGTGCCTGTTGCTCTGTGTTTAAGTAGCCATGCTTTAATGTCTGAGATTGTAAGATGCAAGTAAACTTTAATAAGCATACTGTTAAAGAATTAACAACATTGAAAGCCTTTTTGTTGTTGCTATGCAGAGAATATTTACATAACTAATGTATAAGTCTTAGGTATTGACATGCATATGACAGTATTTGTAATAAAGAACATGATTACACTATTTTCAGAAGCTCATTACATTTGTTGGAGACTTGCAGTAATTTTTGCAGGCTTTACCCATAAACTAAACAGAATGCCAATCTATCATGTGTGGTCCAAAACCTGTGCAGTAATCCTTTAAGCAATTTATCTTGAGCTTGTTTTCTGTTTGCTGTTCATTTTTTACTTTGCTCATGTTTCCCATGAAACAAGTAGATAGTTGTTGTCAGGCAGCAGGTATTTTTTGGATAAGAAACATTTTTACAAGTGGGGATATCACAGAGATTGTTACTTTCTGTATGTTGCTTGGTACTTTTATAAATCTGAATATAAATTATAATTAGAACTGCAGTGCAAGGAGAAGTGGTTTGAGTTGAGTGCTGCTTGTTTTTTTATACTTGATTTTGACAGGCATTCCAGTAATGTATTTAAAAAGTAATTTATTTGTTCATGCCTCACAACCTTTTTGTTTCCATCTAGATATTAAGTAAGCTATCATGTAGCCAATGCATTGAAATATTTTTTTTCTTCTCCACTTAATTTTGTCTTGATTGGACTCTCATAATGATGGTTTGGTACCCAGGGCAGCGTATTTAGTTAAAGTCCAAGTTTGTGTGTTTTTGAGCATAGCTCTACCCTTTTTTAGTTGGCCACACCCCTTCCTGCTGGCCCCAACCATTCAGCTGTCTCCTAAAGCCTTTAATTTGAAGTCACCAGTCGCCACTGATCCTAACTCTCACCCTAACCCTATAGCTCCAAACTCCAAATTCTAGTCTTAACCTCCCTCCCTAGTACAAAAACTCTGATCTTAATCCTAACTCTAAAACCCCCTTCTTTACCCTAAAATTCCAACCCTCACCCTAATCCTAAACCTCCTACCTAACCCTAAAACTCTGACCCTTACAGGAAAACTCATCAGCTTACCCCCCAAAAAAATCCAAACCCAAAACATTTACTTCAAACTACAATAAAATGAATTGCCTATCTACAGTGTGTGCATCTCCCATTTTACCTCAGAAGTGGCACACTTATCTTCTCATCAAAACCCTTGAAGCCTGTCTTTCTTCCTGTCAGCAGACTCCACTCACCCCAAATTGTACTGACTCCAAAAGGCAGTATACCTGTCTAGACTGAAATGTAGCAGCTAAGGCCTCAATATTCACTGCCCCGAGTTGATTTAGAAGTGGCATGTTTGTTGTTTCTTCAGTTTTTGTCTTAGATAGGTTGCCAGTTCTGTCACATCTGCAAGCCTTCCTGTATTTGTGTGATTTTTTTTGCTAAGTAATATGGTTTTATGGCACGTCAAAAAGATGTGCCATAAGTGAATTGGTAATCCTTTAAATTACCCATGGGTATGAATGCCACATGAGTGCCTGTAACTACAACCTGTGTTGGGTTGACACCTCATTCAGGATGGGTTTTTATGCCTTCTATCCACCAACAAGCACTGCCCCCCCATGACCCTGTATTAGACTATGTTCATAATGTCTTCCCTGCACATGCTTGAGGTGAAATTACTCAGTCGTCAATCGTATACAGAGAAGAAAAGACAAATGGCACAGCACTGAATACTGTTTCCTATAGGAAATGATTGCCAAGATGGAGTCTTACGTATGCAGTAGCTATGGTTCACTTGTTTTGGGAGATTTCCCCCTTTTTCAAGTTGGTGCAACAATGGAGTTGGTATATAAGTATATATATGGTATATAAGTTTGTGGGGTGGGGGGTGGAGGGGAGCCCCCCCCCACCCCACAAAAAAAAACTTTGGGCACTTTTTAGATCCTTTTAACATGCTGACTTTCAAGAAGATGGTGTTTTATAGTAAAACCATTTGTGACTGAATGAATGTCTGCAGAACATGTATTAAATGTACTATAATAACAGAACAGGAATTACCAGTAAAATTAAAACTATATGCAGACTCCATACAGTGACTGTATCCTTACTTAAGCAATCTTACTTTCTCCTAATGGTAAAAGACATTTCACATTATATGACTCTTTATATTACCAGTTTTCCTGCAAAACAAACATAATTTTACACAGTGAGCACTAAGCAGTGAGCACTAAGCTTTTCAGCTCCTTATACAAACCACATATATTAGGCTAGGAATTGTAACTCAATCAAATATATTGCTTTATTACACTCTGTACATGTGTTTTCCCTTGCAGGAAATGGCATATTTCACTTTAAATTTGTTAAAAGATCTGCTTCCTAGACATTCCATATTTTTGTTTTTTTGCTCATCCTTAATTACTGTTTCAAGAAGTTATTATAAGACAAGTAGCATTTGTTAGCAGATTTGTCACATCTCTGCTGTTTTCTCCTTTCCCAAAGCAAGTCAGCAACTTCTGAAATTTCCACTTTGCTTTGCTTTAGACTTAAAGTGGAAATAGAAACCTTTCCTGGAACCTTCGCCCCACCCTCATCCTCTTGTCATTTCCATCTCAGAGAAACACAACAAATGTACAATTTGTTCACACCAAAAGTGAGACTGAAAACAAAAGACTGAACAGTAGAGACAAGAAGTGCCTTACTGACAGAAACTCAAATTACTATCAAAGATGGCAAGAAAAAGAAGTAACATGATAGCTCTGTGACAAAAAAAGGCAGAAACATCAGGCCAAAAAGTTGAAATATAATCAAATTGTTAAGGAAATATGTGCTTTTGTAAATGTTCACATGTGCTGTACCTGAAGTGCTTAAAAGACGATGATTTCAACTAAAGGCAAAATCTAAGGATTTACTGTGAAAAATACCCAGCTTAAAGGATTTCAGGATGTCAACAGCAGTGTATTTTTGGACCCTGTCATTGCTTCTTCTATTCTGCATCTCAGGTAAATTCTTTTTTACTACTGATTGTATTGACATATTATCCCTTGCTTTAATCTCCCATTATGTAGAAAAGTGCTAGAAAGTTATATACATCAAGAAATATTTTTCACTACTGTATCATGTAACACTTGTGTCTTGGCAGATATAAGTCTACATTTGTTTTATTAATCTATTATTAAGAGGGTACTAACTGCAGTTGTATAGCAGACATAAATTAGAGAATTTAGGGACTCAGCTTTTGTCTTTTTCTGCTCAGAAAAGTCTGGATTTTGTTGGCATTGTACTATTAAAAACAGGAAAATACGGACAATGGTCTGGCCTGACATAACTTCCTTTTTACGATAAAAAGATAGGCAATGTAAATAGCATTTAAGCGCCACTGCTGAAATACCTGGAAACAATGAAGCGTAATGTAAACAAAGGCAAATAAAAAATGGGAAGCAACAGTTTTGACTGCTCACAGGCATCGCTTGATTGAGCTTTTAATTTGTTAACTTAGTAAATCATTTGGCACAACTGCCTCTTTTCAGGGGTAAAATATCAACACTGCATGGGTCAGAGACTTATCAAGAATTACACACCAAACAAATGGAAAATGAAAGAATAAAGCACAGGACTAAAGGTTGCTTGTTAAGTGTGCAGCTTTAATGCTCTTAGCTCTAACACCAGTTTTCTTACTTTTTTCCTAGATTTGCATATTGTTAAGGTCAGAAATGCAATTTGCTGTGTAATGCTCTACTCTGAGATACTTTAAAAGTGGTAGCCTTAGTATGAAATTGCTGTTTCAGTGAATTAGATCCACCAAGTAGAAAAATCAATGGTTTGCAGAAGTTCCAGTTCAGACAGCTTGACTGTTAAAAGTATATAACATTTTTAGGCTGTGTAGGTTACATGGGAAGGCCACTACACTCCATATATACCTGTAATACGCATATATCATCAAAGATGAAATGACTGTATAAATAATCCTTATCTACTCAGTGAGAGATTTTAACTTTTGGATGAAACCGTTGTAGAAGCTCTATTTATTTTTTACATTTTTTTCTTTTTTTTTCATGTATAAACTGCTCCATGTTGTAACTTTTACAAATTTCCAAATGACTACATGCACTGAATACATTGTATCTTAAATTGCAGTTGTGACAATTACTATGCCTAGAGCCTCCTACAGATGCCTGTTAACCTGAGTTTGATTTTAATAGGATATTAATTTGCAAGTAGGCATGTGAAACTAATGTGTCCTATATCATCTGTACATTTTTCTGTACCACCAGTGTATTCATTCCTTTGGGTAACATGCAGCTTTTTTGTATTATGCTTGTAGTTATCTGTATAGCATGTATTTATTTTGACAATTGTGACTGAACAGTTTAGTTCTTTACACCCTCATCCTCTGCCATTGCTATAACAATAATTATGGCATATGAACTAAACTTCGGAAGTGCTAACTACTGGTCTGTCTACAAACTGCAGTTTTTTATCAAAAACTAAATGTACACTTGACACAACTGAAGTGAAAGTATATATTTTTTTTCTATTTATACATTTGTTAACCAGGTGGGTAGGCTGTTTACGCAACTTGTTTCTGCAATGAACTTAAAAAATAGCACTGTGAGTGCTGATGTTATCTGCGTGCAATATATGTCAGATAACACAGACATATTTAATCTGTACATGCAAAATGTTAATGTTGTGTGAAGAGAATGTTAATGTTCTGTAAAGGAGACTATAATACAGCCACCAATTTTGGTCACCACTGAAGGATGGAAGTTGCATTCTTGATACTTGAATGTCACTGGTTTGGTCATGCCCTGGTTTGACTGGAGGCCTTCAGCTCCAAGATCTGAGGTTTAATCCTGATTTCTGCTAATACCTTTTGAAGGCAATATTGGCTCTTTTAGCTCCCTTGCACATTTCTGCCAGAGACCCTAGTTTATTTCCACCATCTAAATACCTGATGGCTGACTGGGTAATCTAATACAGCTTTTGTCGCTGTGCTGTCACTGCATGTAGCTTTTACTCTTGTGCTATGAAATATAACTGGACAGGACTCACAAGTTTCAGTTCATTTAGTTAGTTAACAGATCGTTAAATGTGAATGACAAAAATAAATTTGATACAATATTAAAAGCAGACTTCTGCGGTAGTGCAGTGGTAGCATTGTTGCCTCACAGCAAGAGGTTCTCCCGTTCGATTCTTGGCTGGAGGGCGGGGAGTGCCTTCTGTGTGGAGTCTGCATGTCCTCCCCGCGGTTGGGTGGGCATTCAAAAGACATGCATAAATGGGCGTGCCTTCGTTGAAGGTTGAACGTCGAGCTGGCACCTCGGCGTTTGTGAAAATCTACTGCCAATCATTAGCGGACAGGAGTTCCGCTGTGGCGACCCCTAACCAGGAAAAAGCCAAAAGATAACAACATTAAAAGCATTATGTCTTGACTCTTCTACAATGATTATGATCATTTAATTGTGGCAACATTAAGTCAGTGGAACTACATCAGTGTTGCTACTCAACCCTACCCCCAACCCAGATGAATGAAGGTTATGATTCTGTTGCTGCAGAATTCAAAGGACTATGATACCTTACATCTGCTATAAAACATTAGGGTCACAGTACTTGCTTTACCCCTTTTTCAGAGATATGCATGCTGCAGGACCACTCAGTATGCCCAGCAGGTCCTGTAGCAGTTCTGTGATCTTATACTGATGGGTAGATAAATAGTAACAAGCTGTTGTTACTACTGTTAGATGTACAGTAGACTTTTGGTCTTACAGTGGGAGAGAATGGTCATGAACTGCAGCATCATTTCTTGATTAACAATAAAGATAACTTAATTTCATAGCATAGGAATGTAAATAAAGAAGTAATATTTAACCATTTAGCTACAGGTTGAGTTTCAGAAGTTCTTCCTCCATTGCTGACTATTTCAGCCATGTTTTGTTCTCTATTTACACAAGGTTATTCTTCTAAAATGGCCTTATACTTTTGTCTTAAAGTTTCCTTTCTAGATAGCTTAACAGTCATACCTTGAAGTTTCACATATATTTTCTCAATTTCCACTTCTTTATTGTCAAAGCATATAAAATCTTATAAATTATAACATCAAGGGATATATAAGCAATTATTTTTAGCTCTGATGTTTTATCAGCATAGTGTATTTATGATTTTAATAATATATATAGGATTCCTGAGAAACTGTGATATGTTCTGCTTACTTGAAAAGCCATAGGTGACAGATGTTAATTAATTGGCAAATATTAAGGTCTAGCTTGGCCTATTTTTTTTAGTTCTGCCCATCTGGCATTATATCTTAAACTGTTTTATTTTTTTGTGGTACAGTGCTCTGGGCAACATATTTCAGACACTGCATGAAAACAGCATTTTAGTATGTGTTTTTCACTTGTAAATATATGGGAACAACTACTTCTTGTAATTAGTGGGGTAGATTATTTTGGGTCTATATTAGAACATCGAAGTTTCAGAACTTCGAATGTTCTAATATCGACCCCTATTCAGCAAGCTGAAAATAGAGAAGCTACAGAAAACCAAATTCTTTTGTCCGTTTCGGTCGCTTTGCTATTTTCAGTACTGTGGTGGAAAGTTACGGGTCGGGTTCAGGTAAGTGTGCGATTGGGCGTGGGTTAGGTGAGTTAGGGTTAGGGCACGGGTCAGGTAAGTGTGCGATTGTGTGGACATGAGGGTTAGGGCGGGTTAGGTGAGTTAGGTTTAGGGCACGGGTCAGGTAAGTGTGTGATTGTGTGGACGTGAGGGTTAGGGTGGGTTAAGGAAAGGGTGCGGGTCAGGTAAGTGTGCGATCGTGTGGATGTGAGGATTACGGTGGGGTAGGTGAGTTAGGGTTCGGGCGTGAATGAGGTGAGTGTGCGATAGTGACAGACCTTAGGGTTATGGTTTGGGTTAAGGTAAGTGGATGAATAGTGATGTATGTACAGTTTAGTGTAGGGTTAGATGTAAGATTTTAGGTGTATGTGTGTGGGTTGCTGTTTGTTTGGTGTGCTTATGTTGTGTGCATGTGTTTTGGAACAGCAAATATTTTCCCTAGGAACATGTTCAATGCTTTCAGCTTTCACTGAATAGGGGTCAATATTAGAACATTCGAAGCTGTGAAACTTCAATATTCTAATATAGACCCATTATTTTTATTATTTATTCAAAATACTTTTACAATTTTTTTGAAAAAAAATTAATTTTAAAAAGTTGGTGTAGTACCAGTGACAACCACATGGCATATAGGGTAGGGTACTTGAGTTCAATACCTAGACAAGGGTCAGTGTTTTCTTTTTCTGTTCACTTGCTAATACAATACTGCATTAATCATATAATCTACATTGGATGCTTCTGTATTCAAAAATCATGATCACTGTAGTTTCCTGGTCAAAAGGAGAAAATGGTCATAGAGGAAGTTAGGTACTTGACTATCCAGAAACTCCTGTTCGGTCCAGTGGCGGTGAAAAACAAAAATGTGGAGGTGGTAGTTCTGGGGTCAATTCCCAGACAAGGGTCAATGATTTTATTTCCTATTCAGTTGTTAATAGAATACTAGGTTACGGTTCTGCACTGGATGCTTATGTGTTCAAAAATCTCCATTATGGTGGTGGTGTCCTAATTTAAAAGAAAAGGTATTCTTCAGGTAAACCAGGTACCTGGTTGTCCAGAGACTTCTGCTTATTCCAGTGGCAGTGAAAACTGTGAGGAATGCAGTGGGCCCTGGCATCAATCTCCAGACAAGGTTCAGTGTTTTCCTTTCCTGTTCAGTTGTTAAAGCAATTTTAGGTTAGTGATTTATTCAAACCTCACTTTTATGGACAACCATATCCTGGTTTTATTTTTGTAAATGTGAAATGCAAGACATTTATGTATTTGATATACACTGTATTTAACTCTCTGAGGAAATGTACTATATACATATCTGGTTTGAACCCACTCCGATGAAATTTTACAACCTATTCAAGATTAAGAAAAACTGCAATTGATAGGCTAGGAAGTACTTTAATAAAATAATACAAATGATAAAAGATGGGTTGTGTCTTAATTTAGTTCACAGTGTAACACAGATGACTAATTGCAAAGTAAAATATGAATGCCCAGCATACATTTTGTAGGGTAAAAGTAACATGTTTGTGTTTAAATGAAATTTCTGTGAGAGATATCATAAAGAAAATTATATTTTAGCTACATAAATTATATTTCTGAAAATAAAAGCTTAAAACAACATATACACACTTGTGTGCATGCATACACACATACACACACACACACACACACACACACACACACACAAACACACACACACACACAAACACACACACACACACACACACACACACACACACACACACACACACACACACACACACACACAGCTGATTTTACCTGAGTTATGCCAATCTCCAACAAGTTCTTAACTTCATAGAATGATGCCATGACATTCTACATTTTAAGAAGTAATATCAACTTTATAATAATGTTTCTTCTCATTTCTTCTCTTTCCTTTTGCTTTGAGACACTGCTGTCTGGTGAATGTAAGACTATTGCAGAACAAACATAGCAAAACCCCATTTATTTTTTTCTTTGCTGTTGGTGAAATTTTTAGTAGGTAATTCTAGCTGCGGTAAATATCTACATTAATAGGACATTGCTGGTTTTCTTAAATATTACAGTAGAGCATTAAACAGAGGATATAGATAAATCCAGAGGAAAAAAGGTACTATAAAAGCAAGTTGTCAGGTGATCCGACCATACATGTGCTCTTCCAATAATTAACTATAGTAATAGTTAAAGTATATGTACATGATAAAACTTATGCTGTTTTTCTAATGCATTTGATTTCATTGGGTACTGGTATCCATGTCACCCATGTTGATTTTGCACTGGTCTACAGTATCTGACTTGAACCTTGGACTGCCATTCTGTCACATGCCACAAGTTCTGTTATGCAAGGTTAATTAGCATGTATATGGTCTGTGTTTTTCTGGGCCTGGCATGCCACCTTATAGCTCTCATTTTGGGGCAGTCCTCAGCAACAAGCAAGTTGCTTTGTCTCATAGCCAGAGCTGTTTCACTGAAGTGCTGTACTAGTCATCACGTTGCTTAAGGCACTGTGCCATGAAACTCTATTTTAAGTGTTTATAGCTACAGACCTGTTTAGGACTGGAACAGAAACAGAAAAGCACATATAACATAGCCATTGGCAGTCTGAGAATGCAACTGTTTTAAATCAACTATGTCAGCTGTTTTTTTTTAATCCTGAAATGCTGTCACCATTTATGGGAGGATTGCTGATGGGAGCGATTCCTGCCCCATAACGTGAAGAATTCTGGTATGATGTTATGTCCCCATATTTACAGCCTAAATAATAACATCGCAATGGTAATCTTCACAGATTTGTCACTACAGTTTTTACACAGCTTCTAGGTAATGATGCCAGAACAGAGTCTGTTAAAAAAATAAGCCCGGTGTTGTTAAGGTGAAGAGATTCATTAAAAGGGACTTGTCAGTATATATATATATATATATATATATATATATATATATATATATATATATATATATATATCATGTCCTGATTCTTATTTCAGGCGAAAACACTACATTAAAATTATTTTATTTGTATTCGATTATTGTTTGAAAAAAAGAAACAGAACATTGATTACAGAGTGAACTCATTTTCATTATATTCAGGATGAAATCTCTGCTCTTCGTCTGATGAAAGATTTTCTTCACGTTATTTCCCGGTTTGTGGTCTGTGAATAGGTTTATGTACAGGAAGATATGCATTTCAGAGAGAGTGAGTGGTATCCCTAAGGCAATGCAAAAGAGTTTAGGTGATGGTTTAGTTAATAACTCCAGCTTTGCAGATCTGTTAACTTTAGCACAGATTACTGAAATCATGCATCGATTCTGAATCATTCTGAAGCATTATAGTACTGTCATGAAAGGATATGGTTTGGTAAATTAGCTAATTCTGTTAAACCAATTAAACAGGAAAACCACTTACCATTTTTTATGTGAGAGGCTAAGATCCACTCAATTCCCATATAAGACGGAGCATTAGAATCTCCCCTGTGCAATTCCCAAACAATGCAACTAACTCTGTGGACTCCAAACTAAGTTTAAGTTGTAACAGTTGGAATGGGTTGTCTATTTTGTCTCCAAAATCAGTTGCATGGGCTTCATTGAATGAAGCGGAGCAGGGTTTGCCACATAAAACTGGGGGGTCTGGGTAGTTTAGTGTTAATTCCAATGTCTGCCATGAACTTGAATAGACCAAAGTGGTTAAATATCTGAATCCTATACAATATTCCCTATATATTTTGGGTTAACTGGTTTTCTTGTTTATAGGAATATTTGTTGGGACACTAAGGAAAGCTGTGGCTTCCAATCAGAAATTATAGATCCATAATTACAAGTCCCATATATTTGAAAAATAAAGTGTAGAGTGCATGAGAACATGCTATATAAGTGCATGCTCTAAAACCTGGGTTCTATGCCGATAAGTCCTAAATATGATTAAAACCCATTCTCCTACATGTTCCATTTCTATCCCAATGGTATTTAGTGAGCAAATTTCTTTGGAGCATTTATAGTTACTAGCCTAGGCTACAAGCTAAATAACTGCATTGTATTAGTATTTTTTCTACTTAACTGATCTTGTCTAGTTTGCGTTTCTTCAAGATGGCAACTAGACCTTTGCAACCCCCTGATGTGATGGGGAATTTACAAAAGTCTCATGCACTTAATGTTGATGGTTCAACCCATCTTTAGAAACATCATGGAATTAAAAGCTGCCTGTGCTAAGCAGGAGGCAAGTCTACACATTCAGAGGTAACAGAGAAACAGCAAGCAGAATTCTATGCAGAGGGAAGTAATTACAGGCCATCCTTAGAAAGTGGTTGACTAGCAGCTTGTAACATACAGACTCAAGCAAAAACTAGATGAACTTCAGAACAGGAGTCATTGCAACAATCTATAGTTTATTGGAATACTGGATGGAAAAGAAGGGAGAGACCCCATAGATTTCATTGTGGGGCCTTTGGCAACAGAAAAGGTTCATTAGTATTAATTCTAGGCATAGATTGTCTATAACTTGTCTAGACATGTTATTGTCCAGTTCTTGGATTTTACAGTAAGAGAGATGGTAGTGAGAAGGGGCAGGAGTCTGAGCAGCAGGTGTGAGTGGTCCTAGATTACAGTAATGCCCTAATCATGAAAAGGAAGGTTACGGTTTCCTACATTTGTAAGATTACTTTTGTAAAATGAGGAAGATAAGCACTTCATGTCAACTTAGATTTTTGTCAAATTTGCATTTTATCTACACTGGTCAATCAATGTTTTTTGATATCCAGGAGGATTTTAATGCATTTTTTCATACTGCTCAGCAGCAATCACAAATGGACATTTCTAGAAATGGCATGTCTGCTATGGAGTCAGAACTGAAGGCCAAAGGAAGCAGACACATATCTCATTTTGCCTCAAATTCACCAGGGAAATTGCCTTAAGGGAAAAAGCAGAAGGCGCAACCCTCTGTGAAGCCACCATCAGGAGCCATGGGAGAAAGATCTCTGCTCATCAGACTCTTAATACAGAGTAGCTACCTTTGAGCTACAGATTTACTCCACTGGAAGAAGAAAATGACTATGACATAGGATGTAATGATTTTACTACTCCAGATCCAGTGCTGGCAGATCTTGATGTAATGAAGAAATGTCAAGTAGAGAGATATGTGGTGGTACATGTCATGGCCAAAGTGATAAACAGGGTGCTATCCCTTGAAAGGTAGCAAATTTGTGTTGCATTTCATGCTCAAATTGAGAAGTGACCCTTACTTTGATACTGGAAGGTCCCAGCCACATGGCCTTCACCAGTTTTGACTTGACTTTGGGTATAACATGGACTATATTTACACTGGTTGGGTATACTGAATATTTAATAGGAGGGTATAATTATAAAGATATACTTATTTACTATGTAAAGACAGCTGTCGAGTAAGGTTATGAACTTTGGGTTGGGTACATTCTTTTGGTTTTTGACAGTCTCGGCTCCAAGGTAATCCCTTGAGATTAGCATTTGTTAGCAGTAAACTGGACATGCCTATTCCCACTCCATGTATCTCAGTGTTTCTACTTGTCTTTTTTTCTCCCACAATCTTTATATAGTTTACTTGAATATTGCCATTTCGTTATGACTAGCAGAGTATATATGATTCATGTACAGGCCATGTCAGCAACCAGTTAGCTGGTGCATGATGTTCGCTGAGATCCACAGAGAACTATTTAAAGGGACTTCATAGAGTGCACTGATTATAGCAACCACTGTAAAGCAACAAGCTTGTTTGAACTTGTGGGAATCTTTGTGGGTTGATTTAGTTTTCCTTCATGAATCCAAATTGAAAAACAAAGGATCAGAAATGTTTCTTAGAACATGGAAGGAATGGGGAATCTCTAATAGCAGGGCTTCTACTAAACTGTTTTCAAGAGCTGTAGACTTCTTCAGATCAATGGACATTTGGAGCATTCATCAAGTACTGATTGATATTTTCAGGGTTATTTTTATTTCTATGTCAGGATTCTCATTGAAATGTTGTCTTGGACTGCCTTACTAAGGTGCTTATGTTTTACTTTACTGGCTCAGTAACATTTCCTTTTAGTTCATCTGAACTGTGTTTTTATTTGTTTCTATTCATTCAGTGATATAGCCATCTGAGGCTTACTGCACAGAGTTAGATGCTGCTGGCAGTTTTTCTGTTTTTCTCTATTACCTACATCTAGAAGACCATCTGAGGAGACTAAAAAGCAGAATAACTAGTACTCCTAGCACTAGAAGTATAAATGGATGAATAGTAGTCATCTGAGGGAATATTATCACTGGCAGACAAATGAATGTCAGTACAGACTATATACATTAGATTAGGAGACCAAATTCACCAAACATGGAACAAAACACTGAAAACAAAAAAAAAAACAAGTCCACGAGCACCACCAACGAAGCAGTAAACCTTTTACTGGAAAAACACAAAGTGCTTTTGTCTAGCATGAGGTTAAACTTCATCAGCGCTTAGTCTGTATTTCCAGTAAAAGGTTTACTGCTTCACTGGTGGTGCTCATGGATCTGTTTATTTGTTTATTTTTTTTTTAATTAGATTAGGAGACTCAACTGGGGAAGCAAGCTTGTAATACTTTTATAGGAATTCAAAGAAAGGCTACACCAAAACTTATGCTATCAAACTGAGCTAGGCTAAAATAACTTCAGAACAAAGTTAGCAAAATTGCCAATTTAGATAAATGTCTTATCAGCTGGAGATCAATACAGGAAAGTAAAACCCATGGTCTGGATTTCTACCAGCTATCAGAGACAATGGGAAAATAACTGTGTCTCCTATAATTCTTGTAGTTAATTTAAAATATTAAGAGTGTCTAAACACAAGGACCATTTGCTTAACATGGGGCTTTATTATCCCTTCACCTAGTGGTCCACAGTTCTGTTGTCCAAGTAAAATATTCAACATTCAGCAATTTGATATAGTCTTGTGGTTTTCCATTGCCTTGTGGTAGACATTTTGGTTGCTAAAAGCATAGTATGGAGAATAGGATTGGAGTTGTTAAGTTCAGGAGAGAAACCATAAAAAATATCTTGTCCCTGATTTCCCCAGTTAGCTAAATCTTCTCTGGCCTGTCTCAAAAGATTATCCATAATTGTTTAATTAAGGTATATTTCTATTCTTTATGTCCCCAGGTAGCATTATAATGGCTTAATTGACTGCACCAACAATGAGACATATCTCAGAAATCATTTAGATAACAAATTTCGTATTAGAAAAAGCAGTAAGGCATTTCTCGACAAACACCCCCATTTTTGGGAAGGAAGTGATTTTTTTTGAAAATGTTCTCAGAAGGTGAGAAATTTGATTGTCTAGAAGCTCTCTTAAAGTAAGTCTGTCTAGACTCCTTCAGCCTGTCATAGCAGCTACTGATTGGCATAGCATCAGTTTTAGATATGCCAGTCTTTTAAATCTCACCAAGTGTGAACTTGCAAAAAAGAACCATAGAAAGGGGAGCTGACAATCAGCACAATCAGCTGGTAATTTGCATTTTAAAGAAACATTGGGTGGAACTGACGTAATATTATGTTTATCAGAAACAAGCATGCCATACAGCAAAATCTGAAAGAGTCTTGAATGTGGAGTTAGAATAAAGCTGAAAAGTTAATATGAATCCCTTATCCCACCATGTTCAAAAAGGAAGGGATTGTTTAGCTGGATAAAATGCGGGGAGTAATCCCAAATAGAAAGGTCACAGGCACTCGTGTTTGAGAGATCAACTTTCCTGAAAAAGCACAGATGTTTGGTATGACATTTGGGTACTGAGAGGTGCTAACCATCAGAAATAAATATTTTTTCTGAGGTCTGATTCTACTTCAATCTTACAAAGACTACAAATACTGCCCTTCCAGAATAAGTCTTTACTAACTAGCAATGTCATTTGATAGTGAAGACATGAAAGCAATCATATAAAAAGGTTAGATGACTTTTTTTCCAGGAAACATTTAATTCATTTCACGTGTAGTTTTCTTTCACAAAGTTAATTTTTTTTCCTACAGAGTACATCTCTCTGTGGTCAAGTAACTGGAATTGACTAAAAATAATTAATAGAAAACATTTTTTAAATGCTATACTTTCTCTGAGTCTGAAAAAACAATCATAATAAAAGATATGGCAATAATTTTTCTGTTGAAAATATTTCAGCTCATTTTCCATATAAACTGGCTCATCTCAAGTCAAAGAATTTCCCGGTAGGGCAGACCTCATCTTTCTGTGAACAACTGACAAGAGTTATTTGAAATATTGATTAAAAATAAAAACTCATTTTTCTGGAAAATATTTCAGTCTATTTTGCATACATTGTCCCTTCAGGATAAGCCTTTTTGTGATGTACATTTAATATCATAACTAGGATCAAGTACTAAAAGCTCTATCAAAATAGTAGGCATGTTTTCTAAATTACATTTGGGCTCCTTGCATGCCAACAATATTCCGTACAAATAATGATATATAGTTTCTGTATGTGATGAAGTTATATGCACGCAAACTGTCACTATACACATATCTGACCACAATGGATTCTGAAGCAGAAGTTAGCATCTGTATCCTGATATTCTACCAAATCATGCACTGTGCCAAGTACATATGCATCAAAAATGGAAGTGTTATAGTCAGGCCTCTTCACATTCAGGTTTAGTTCACAGTTTTAGGAGGATTATATGGAGAAGATCTGAAAATTGTAAAATAGTACTAGTTAAACATTTTATCTTACAATCTGAAAAAGCAGCTTGAGCAGATTTTTACATTTTCCCTTGTGATTATTTTTATGTTTAACCTGAATGTGTTATGTACACTTGACACATGCAATAAAATGGTGAGTACTAGCTATACAAATATAGCAGTAAATATATGTTGATAACCTGCATAATCACAATGTATACATTATTTCCAATATTAAAACAGGCAAATACATTAAATTTTGCAGCTACATTCCATTCAATTTATGTTTTTTCCAAGAGATTAAAATTTTCTCTGCTAAGATTTGTGTGTTATGCTATGTGATATATTATTACTGGAATGAGAGGTGTGAGGATTAAGAATGAGTTTTGCTGCCATCATAACTAAAGGCCTGGCAAGGTTGAACTGGCTTCACCCTTATTCGCTGAACTCATTTTGTTAAACTGCTGTTCTTCTATTAATAATAAAGTTTATTAGTCACAAATACTGCTGTAGCTATTACATCAAACATTTAAGCAATAACCCATGCCTATGTGTGGGTAATGCTGGATTTACCCACGGTTGGCGTGGTTTGGACACGAGGGTGAAACCCAAGTGGCCAAACAAAGACAACCGTGGGTAAATCCAGCATTACCCACACCCAGAAGTGGGTTATTGCTATTATACAATGACATTATTTAAGAAAAAAAATACATAGTTTTCTTAAATAATGGCATTGTATAATGCCTCCTTGCTGCCCTTCCGCAGCTATCCGGTATTCTGCGGCAGTTTTGATGTACTGCACATGCGTATGCTTACGCAGTGCATCAGAGCTGTGGGTGGAAGCAACGGAGAAAGCAAGATCTCCGTTGCTTTTTAGAAAGTGTCTCGCTATGTTAAAGGGGTTTAACATAGCGAGACAGCTTTAAAAAAAGCAACAGAGATCTTGCTTTCTCCGTTGCTGTAAGAAAAAAAAAGACATACTAATGGAAAAAGTCCGGGCAACGGAGTTCTCCAGTTCGATTCTCGGCTGGGGTACTTTCTGTGTGGAGTCTGCATGTCCTCTCTGTGGTTGCGTGGGTTTCCTCCGGGTGCTCAGGTTTCCTCCCACATCCCAAAGACATGCTGTAGGTGGATTGGACACTCTAAATTGGCCCTAGGCATGAGTGCATATGTGTGTGTGTGTGTGTGTGTGTGTGTGTGTGTGTGTGTGTGTGTGTGTGTGTGTGTGTGTGTGTGTGTATATGCCTTCTGTGGAAGGTTGGGCCCTGGGCTGGCAACTCGACACCATAAAAAAACTCCACTGCCAATCATGAGTGGACAGGTGATCCGCTGTGGTGACCCCTAACTGGGAAAAAGCCGAAAGAAGAAGAAGATAAGTCTGATTTGCAACATGCACGCTGTCCAATCAGCGTGCACATTTTGGAATATTAATGGGGGGGGTTGTTGTACAATATATGATTAATAACACTGAACAGTGCTGTTAGTTTACTTCAGCAATAGTTGTATGTCATACTGTACTTCCTAAACATGGTCAGTACAGACAAATTATAGCACAGCAGCAGCTAACAACTTGAATAAATCAAGCCTCTCTGATCAAC
Organism: Protopterus annectens; assembly: GCF_019279795.1. Taxonomy (NCBI): domain Eukaryota; kingdom Metazoa; phylum Chordata; order Ceratodontiformes; family Protopteridae; genus Protopterus; species Protopterus annectens. Next base: position 433,285,406 of record NC_056744.1, on the reverse strand, counting down.
ACCAGCAAGTCAGTGATCATGGTAACTAAGTTGTTTCATACTAAGAGAGGAAGGCAAGATAGAAGACAAAAAAGTCCATCTTGTGTTGGTACATACAGGGCAATTACAGAAATAAGTCAAACATCTCATTTGATAGAAGACCTAGGCGAGGAAACAAATACAGTCATATGAGCAATTGTTCGGGAACACTTCAAGTATCTTGTGTAATGATACCTCTGCAGGTATTTCTGCAAGCATAAACAAACAACATAAAATTACATGAAATCAAATAGTTAACCACATAGGTCCAGTCAAGTTTCCTGAGATGCCAAATGATATCTGAATGATTCTTTGCTATTGCATTCAGTGCAGTCCATTGGGCCAAGCTACGCTGACAGAATAAGCAGCTGACTGTGCTTTCTTAGGTGTCATTTGATAAATGAGTTAGTAAATGAGCCACAAATTACTATCAGTAGGTAAATAAGCATCTATACTTTTAACAGCAAAAAGTAGAGATTTGTACTTCAGCATTATAAAGTCTATTCACTTACATAATAAACAAAGATCAATGGTGCAGTAGCTTGCATTGTTCCCTTACAGCAAGAGTTTATCTGGTTTGATTCTCAGCTGGAGTATCTATTGTGTAGAGTCTATATGTTTTCATTGTGCTTGCATGGGCTTTCTCTGGGTGCTCCAGTTTCCTCCCACATTACAATGACCTGCAGCAGGTGGATTGGGCAGTCTAAATTGGCCATAGGTGTGAATGCACGTGTGTGGTTTGAAAATACACCTGTTACAGAACTGTGAACATTGGCTCTACATGATGTTCGCTGCTGATGTGACACCAACTTTTAGTGTAAAAATGGAAAAAAAAGGGAGTGATGAATACATAGGTTCATAGGTTCATAGTCATACTAGGCTATCTGCCCTAGGGCATTTATAAGCCTAGCCAGAGTGTGTTTGGCTTTCGCCACCCATTTTAAATTAATTTTGCTATGCCCTTTTTCGAGGTTAGTATACTGTGCCTCTGTCTAACAGTGACACAGAAGTGATACCCGGGGTAAACCTACGATCTCCCATCCACTCATCAAGATTCCTCTTGAAGAGAGTCAATGAGGGACTCTGCCTAACCTGGACTGGGATTTTATTCCAGAGTGAAGGGAGCCTCTGGGTTATGAATCTGTCCCTCCAGCATGTCCTATTTATTTCAGTGCTGAGGTTCAAGTCTCTTGAGCGCATAGCTCGATGGGATTTGGATTTTCTGAGGTGCAGCATGTCCATTAATTCCGGGTTGGACATGGCTTTATACGTCAGGCACAGATCGCCTCTGAGCAGGCGATATGCCACTGAGTAGAGCTGGAGTTTCTTTAACAGGGCAGCATATGTCATCTGTTTGAGCCCTATGATCCTCTTGGTGAGGTACTTTTGGGGTCTTTCCAGTTGCTGCAGGTGTCTGGTAAGGTACATCCCAAAAGGGGCATTGTACTCAATTATGGGCCTGATGAGGGATGAGTAAAGAGGCACGATGACCTTCCTTGATCTAGATGTGAATCCATTCATGATTAGGTGGGCTATATAAAATGTTTTTCTAACCACTTTGGCCACGTGGTTGTCAAATGAGAGATTGCTATCAACTTGGGTCCCCAGGTCCCTAATTACTTCTTCTGTACTTAATGGATTACCACCTATGTGGTAATTTGTGGGCACTTTGTTTTTGCCAAAGAGGATGACTATACACTTTTTGGCATTTAGCTTGAGGCCATGGCTCTGGCACCAGTTGTCTGTTTCTATGAGGCCCTTTTGGAGGATGCTTGTGTCGGCTGGAGAGTCAATTATGGTGCCCAGTTTGCAGTCATCTGAGAACTTAGTCAGCCACAGTCCTTCCGTGTTGGCCTGTACCTCCAAGAAATATATACCGAACAAGAGAGGTCCCAGGACTGAGCCTTGTGGGACGCCACTTGTTACTGGTTTGGAGTCTGACATGGCTCCAGCAATTCTAACCATGTGGGTTCTGTCCTTGAGCCAGTTTGCAACCCATCTAGTGACATAGGGGTTTATATTTAAGCTGGTGAGCTTATCTATAATGCCCGAGTGGGGTATTGTATAGAAGGCTTTTGTGAGGTCCAGATAGGCTGTGTGGACCACCTTCCCCTCGTCAATGGCCTTGGTGACTGTTTCAAAGAAATCAACCAGGTTTAAGAGGCAGGATCTGCCCTTAACAAAGCCGAACTGGGTAGGATCCAGTGTCTGTAGGTCCCCAATATCTTTATTTATGAGGTCCATGATGATCCTTTCCATAGCTTTGCAGACCAAGCTAGTCAGGCTTATGGGGCGATAGTTTCCAGGATCCATTGAGGCACCACCTTTGTGGAGAGGGACCACTGTTGCTGTTCGCCACTCTTTGGGTACATATCCTGTAGTAAGGCTGAGATTGAACAGTAGTTTTATGTTTGGGTTTAGCTCTTCTTGGAGTTCATGTAGGACACAGCCTGGGACACTGTCTGGTCCCATTGATGCTGTGTTTTTTGCTTTGGAGAGGGCAGCTCTTACCTGAGCATCTGAGATGTCAGGGGGGCAGCACTCTGCTGGGATAAATATTTGCCCTTTTGGTGGGGGGGAGGAGAAGTTTGCACTTTCAAAATAATCCTTTAGCAAATTAAAAACAATTTTGTTTTACTGTAGACAAAATGCTATGACTAATATGACTCCTGGCATAGAACATGACTGAAAAGGCATGTTATAAAACTAACTAGAGCATTGTGGGTAATAAAGAATTAGTTGTTTGTCCAGGAAGGGTAGCCATAAGATGTAAACAGTAATGTGCAGGTACTGTTTAAGCAAAGAAGTGGGAAAAGAGAGTCTTATAATAACAGCAAGCTCAGTCTGTCACTGTTTAGGAATTAGATGGGCCTACTGATGAGAAAAATGCTAGACCACATTCATAGTGGATTCTAATTACCAGAAAAGATATCATGAGCTGACTGTGGGTAGAAGGGGGTGCAATTATGTGACCATGAAAATAAAAAAAATAAAACAAAAGAGAATAACCACAAAAGTCCCAGGAATGAAATGTATTTTCTTGGCTATATTACTAGTTGATTAATCAAAACCCACCAAGCCTTAACTCCCTGAAACTTGATTCCCTGACAATGCTGTTTGCCAGCATTTCCATAAAGGCATTGTCAGGAAATCATGCAGAAACAAAGTGCCATTTCCTGGTGTTTGCCCCCTTTCTCCTGTCTGTGCAGCCATGGAGTTGGATATATTATTGGGGGATAGAGGGACCAGAAGGGCTCCTCCCTGCTAAAAATACTAAAAACAATGTTTTCAAGCATTTTTTTTCAGATATCTGGATTCAGGAAGTTAGCATTTCAGCAAATTGCCATTCATCCATAGTGGAAGTGTTGTTTTCTTCTCTGCTAGGAATGAAAATGTAATTCCCTTTCATGTGATACAGAGAGGAATTATATTATATTCTGGCTTTGCAGTAAGGCTTAGAATCTTAGCTTGAAAATGAGTCTGTAGAGTGCAGAGTGAGTATGGTTCATCCTCTGGTTAGCAGAAGCATAAAGCAATTGAACACAGCAATCAAATCATGCTGAAGATGTCATATTGCACTATGTTTGTAAATGACTCATTATACAGAAACACCAACAAATACCCATGCAGACAAACTAATACACACACACACACACACACACACACACACACACACACACACACACACACACACACACCCCAAACACCCACATACATGTATAAACATGCAAACACATATACACACGTGTGTGTGTAACCCCAAAACCTATATATATATGCACAAACATGAAAACATACACGTGTGTGTGTGTGTGTGTGTGTGTGTGTGTGTGTGTGTGTGTGTGTGTGTGTGTGTGTGTGTGTGTGTGTGTGTGTGTGTGTGTGTATGTGCACATCCCCAAAAAACTATATACATGCACAAACATAGAAACACAAAAACAAACATACATGTGCACTCACAAACTTTCTTTCTTTCTTTCATGTCCTAAAGTTACTGAGAAAAGTGAATTTCTAGTTAAGTTCCTGTACTAGTTTTTCATCAGTAGCCATTACAAACCAATTATTTAGAGCAAAACGTATGATGAGAAACAAAGTGAGACTGATCTGAGAACTGAATTGAATTAATAGTATTATATGAGCAGCCATGATTCATTGCTGTTCTTTGTGGGGTAAGCCATACAATAATCAAATATAAAAGTAAGGCAACAGTTGGCTGATAGGTCAACTGGTGCCCTAGGCAAAAGGGCTCCATGGCGCCCCCCACCACACTACCTGGTGCCCCCATCCCTGGTCTAACTACATCAAATAAATACTAGAAAACACCCTGCTAGACTGGCGCCCTAGGCGGCCGCCTAGTTGGCCTATGCCTAAGGCCGGCTATGTGTGTGGTAGTATCAAACTGCACAGTTACAGTTCCACAAGTTTTGTATTCTATGTCTCATTTAAATAGTTTATATACTATCTTTCAGAAGCTTTTTTTTTGTTTCCTCTGAATGAACTTTTGGGAAAAACTACAGTGGTACTGCTTGTAGACTTTGCTGTTTAAAGGAAGCTCTTCTTTTTGAACTAGGAAACAGTTTTGAGCTTCACTGTTGTTTCCATTCTGTTTCCTGGGTTGATTTTGACACTTTCAAAAGGAATAGATAATTTGAGGTGGAAGGAAGGTGAGTACTATTAACTGCTTGAAAAGGTTGACAAGAACTTTTAAATATGTACATGGCTAGGCATCTTTGGTACTCATGACTGCTTGCCCAGTATTGTCCCTCTGTCCTTAAGACAGGTGAGGGCTAATGATGGCAAATACTTTAATGTGACAGATAGGGCTGGTGATTCTCCAAACTGGCCTTTGTTGTGCTACTGTGTGTGTGTGTGTGTGTGTGTGTGTGTGTGTGTGTGTGTGTGTGTGTGAGTACACGTGTGTGTGTGTGTGTGTGTGTGTGTGTGTGTGTGTGTGTGTGTGTGTGTGTGTGTGTGTGTGTGTGTGTGTGTGTGTGTGTGTGTGTGTGTGTGTGTGTGTGTGTGTGTGCACGTGTGTGTGTGTGTGTGTGTGTGTGTGTGCATGTGTGTGTGTGTGTGTGTGTGTGTGTGTGTGTGTGTGTGTGTGTGTGTGTGTGTGTGTGTGTGTGTGTGCACTTGTATGTATGTATGTGTGTGTGTGTGTGTGTGTGTGTGTGTGTGTGTGTGTGTGTGTGTGTGTGTGTGTGTGTGTGTGTGTGTGTGTGTGTGTGTGTGTGATATGATGAACTGATGCACCATCCAGGAAGATTTTGTCTATGTGATACTCTCCTGAATAGGGTAAGCAGGTAATACGTCAAAGATCAAATGAATAAACAAATTAAAAAATTACAGCAAAATTGTATAGAACTAAATTATTAACTTTTAATGTAAGTTATGTTAAATGCTAAAAAAACGACCAAAGCAAACCAAGCAAACAAAATAAGTACAATATAAACACCAATGTTACACCAAAAATCCATATCTTGGAAGTCACCATACAATCTAAGTAATATTTAGTAATGGCATTTTTGCATTCTTGTGCATCTAAGATGTGCCAGTCAAGCTGAATGATATTACACTAAACTTTCAGTTAACTGGCACCCATGTGGATTGGTAGATGCTGAATAACTGTAGTTTCTGATTGCTTGAGAGTTACTAATAAAAACAGGCCTGACTAATACTGTTCCCCAATACTATTTGTTTGGTTTGACTTGTTCTCAGGTTGGGGAGAGAGGGAATTTATACCTATCTTCTTTTTTAAAATGCTAGTTTCTTCACAGGAAAACAGAAAGTGCAACACATGAAAATTGTACTGTATTTCTTTGATTTTTTTTTTTTTGCCAGTTGCTTGAGTTCCAGTTAACTGAGAGTATACTGTAGTTACATAATTAGAACTAAAATGTGAGGAAGCAGATATTAGAAACAAGTTATTGTGATGAAATGAATGCAAAAGGAAGTCCTATGACACAAGTATCGAGTATGTGTCTTTGTCCAAAGGACAAACAATTGGGGAGTTGCTGTAGAGCTTTTGGCATGAGATTACTAATCTAATGCACACAGCACAATTGTAGGCCATGCATGCTATTGTTTTACAAGATAAGCATGCCACTCATCCTTTTTCCTTGGCTGATGAAAACAGGATTGAATGTTATCCAAATTTCTGAACTAATTATATTGACATTTCCTTACGGAAGATTTCTCATCAGGCCTTCTGCTCTTACACTAAAACTTTAGATTAACCATCATATATTAAGATAGTTGTTAGTGAACTGTTTAACTTGCTTTAAAAATAACATGGAATAAATAACCCTTGTGGTGACTCTTTACATTTTAGACATTTGACAATATTATTTAGTTAGTCTTTGATTACAAGGAAAGTCAAACTGGGCAAAGCCTCTTTTCAGCAAAGGCCCAGGGAGAAAACCTCCACATTACAAACTTTTTCTGAGGTAATTAGTATGAAATATATTTAAAAATATGAGCTATATATAGTTTAACAGTTGATCAGCATGTTTAGTACACCTTGAAGTATTTAAAGCACACTAAGGTCATACATATCTAAAGAACATTCAGCATTATTTTATAGTTTAGATATAAAGTTATATTGAAATTTTAGTACACAAATAGTAGATAAGGCATATGTGTTTTACCAGGTCCACTACCAAATTTTGAAATTTCAAAACATCGAATCTCTGATTACTGAAGCCCAGAGGATTGAGGTTTTGAAATATCGAAATTTGTCAATGGAGATCGCCGTACAGTGCAGAATAGGAACGTTACCATTCTCTTCACTGTAGTGCAATCTCAGAGTTGGTATATTTAAGTAGTGGGGGGTGGGGGGAGCAGCCCCCCAGACCCCCCTGCAAAAATGTGAAATTGTAAGTTTTAACATTTTGGATTTTTTTTTTTTAGTTTCGATATTTCAAAACCTCAATCCTCTGGGCTTCTGTAATCAGACGTTCGATGTTTTGAGATTTTCAAATTTGGTAGCGGACCCGTTTAAACTGACAAGTTATTCACTTGAAATGTAAATAGGTGATGTGAGGATTTTATGATACTTAATTGATTTGTCTGCAAAAGAAGAGTACTTAGGAACAGTACTGGTACAATAGCTGGAATGTTTTGTTGAGAGGTTTGATTTCAATGGGGTATTAGAATATAGATATAAAATGAGTAGACTAAAAAGGGAGCATAGTAATGGGAGTGTGATTTTGTTGACAGGTATGTTTTGAAGGTGGTTTTAAATAGTAGATGATGTATTTCTGGTGTTTGTTTGGAAAGAGTTCCACAGTGGTAACCACCTGAAAGGTTGGGACCTACTAGAATGAGTCCCAAAATGCCGGGACTGAATGGCCAAAAGTTCAGACTTGGATATGCTAAGTGACGAGATGCCATTTCTTTGGCATATTCCCTTTTCTCCAAGTTATGGCAGGCTTGGAGTTGGTATATATACGTTCAAGGTATAGGGGTTGCAGGGGGGCTTATCCCTCAACAAAAAGAAGTTTTAAGGTGAAAAGCAATTTTCAGGATTTGCTCTTCTCTATTTTATGTCAGGTTTTTTTGGCATTTTTGTCACTCATCATTTTGAGTCCTGAGATTTCAGTAAGGAGCCTTGCATAGTTTAATAATGCACACAGCGTACAAGCAGTTACCACTATGACTTTTAGATTTTTGACTAAGTACTAAATGCTGGTTCAGTGAAAGCAATTCTCTGTAGGGTGAATACCAGTTTACAAACTGTCTGGGTTGTAGAGAATGTTGTGGGCTGTGAATGTAGCATTCTTCTTCTTGCTGCAGCCTCAGAAGTAGTATATTTACGGACTGGAACTGTGGGTCCACAGACTCCACATCTGGAAGATGCAGGGAGGTATAACTCCCCTGAAAAAAAAAACATCTGCACAATGTGCTATCAGCAGCAGTACGTTTAGCACCAGTAGGCTGTCAACAGTATATGTGTCTGTTCCTGTCAATGTAGATGGTGTAATTTTGAGTTTAGCCTTTACAGCTTTTACTCTTTTTGTGTGAAAGTCTCAGTTAATCCTGTTAAACTAATTATTTATAGCTAGAAATATGAATATTAACATTTGCACAATATCAAGACAACGGGATAAACAGATTTTTTTTTCTGCATTGTGCTCAGTGAGACTTAAAATTAAGATGAGCAAGGCTGTGGTTACTGAGACAGAAATTGTCTGGGAAAATGTGATATTTCTGCATTAAAAACATCATAAAATAAGTTTCAAATTCTAGAGCTGTGAAAGCAATATCATGGTAAAACTGAGAGTTTTTTGCATCTCTAATGACTTGTGTAATACAAACTTTATTAAAGTAATAGTTGTGAATGCCTCAAGTCCTGTAGGCATTTCCGCCCAAGATTTCAGATAGCAAGAGCTGAAACGTGTCATTAAAGTCTCTTTAAAGCTTGTATGAAGGACTCAAGCTATTTTTTTAAGTTTGGTTTTAGGGTGAGTTTTATTTTTCTTCTGTTTTTAAGAGATATAATTACCTAGCACTGCTGAGGCCACAACATTTAATAGCAGCCAACACATTTTAAACTGCTAAATTCTATCAATAAAGCTAGAAGCTGAACATAAAACTGAAGTAGTGTGCGGTTATAAAACAAAATCTCCAAATAGTCCTGGCATGACTAAAGTCAGAGGCAGCAATCCATAGAGCTGGTTTCTTCCAAACAAACCTTTTTGCTTTATTTGGAAGTACCTATGTAATACTAATGGTACTTTTCCAGTAAAATATCTTAGAGTAAAAACAATAAACAGTAATAATCAAGACCCTATAAAGATGTCTGATTTGATATATTTTATTTTATATATGAAATACGTGGAGCTGTATCTTTGACACTGACATGATAAAGTTCTGACTGAGGGAATAATTTGGATCACTGTTTTTTAGATGAAGGGAGGGAGCTAAACTGACCCACTGCATGCCTGACCCCCCCACAGGAAAAGACTGTTTCAGCATGCAGTATTGTAGTACAAGGTGTGAATTTACACCAAGCTGCAAATGCACATTAACTGCGGTTGCAACCATGCCCAGATGTGTACATGAGAGATGGGGAGTTGTACTGCAGGAATTCCATATTTGATATTCAGGACTAGATAGGGTCAGTGGCTAATCAACCTCTCCAAGCTGTTATCCTTAAAACTGACCACCACAGAGTACAGGTGCTGGTAGGCTAATTTTGGATGGATATGGAGGAATTCTCCTGAAGGTTGATACAGTGGCTAGTGAATGAGAAATGAATGTTGGTGTGTGTCTGCCCCACAGGAAGAAGCTGACAGTCACCTAGCACAGGGAGACAAGACAATTCATTAACAATATGTAAATGAAGTATGGTCAGCAAGGTTTTATTAGGGAGATCTATATGTGTACAGACAACATAAAAACAGATCTTTACATGGAGGTCATGGGATACGGTTAGTTATGTCATGTATCTACTCACTACTGGCAGTACTATCAGGGTCAGAGTATTATGGAATCATTTGTTTTAATACAGTCTAATGATAAGAACAAAGCCAAGTACAAGGAGCCTTCAGATTGTTGTCATATATGCCTCCTATGTTCCACTCTGGGACTGACTAGGGGTTTAGGCCAGTGTCTCTAAGGTTTTGTTGCTGAGCAGAGTATTATTTTTAGGTACCAGTTGCCCAAGTGGGATGTCGGTCCTTCCTAATAAGAGGAGCACTGTAGAATATCTGGATTGTTTGTGAGGTTCTCTGTAGGTTTGCACTAGTTAATGATCTGTTTATGTGGTTGTCTGTGTAGCCACTGAGGGGCAAAGAAAGAAGAGGTAATGGAAAGGGTCCAAGCAGAAACTGGGATGCCAGTGCATGCAAATATGTGTGATTATGAGCCAATTGTTGTGCCTACCAGTACCATTTTTCATTCAGAGGACACCAATAGCTGTGAGAATGATCTGCCCCTCCCCTTTATCACTCATCTTTGCTGCCTGTCCACACCCTCCACAGTGGCTTCCTTCTACATGGCCTTCCTTACTTGGCTGTCTTTTCACTCTGCCTTTTCCAGCCTTGTCCTTCCTTGCTTCCTATGTTATTTCCTCTGCTTCCCTCTACATCATTCCTTTTCTCATCCCACTTTGTCTGTCATCCCGTTCTTATCCTTTTCTTATTTTTTCCACTCTGTCCAATTCCTGTTCTCTACTCTTCTGTTCCACTCCAGTCCGTTTATCCTCTGCTCATCTGACTAACCTTTTTGCTATCTCTAGCATTCTTACCATAATTGTTTCTAACAGCCAGCTGTAAACAAACAAAAACAAATACTAAATCACGTGTGTGATCATTGTATTTGTCTGTTGTGCTGCACTGAGCCTACCAGCACTACAAGCCGCTCAATGTGTTCTGGGAAAGGTGCGTATGTTTAGCTACAAAATACCAATTTGATTGATGTCATTTCTGTCCTAGTTAGTCTGCCAAACTAGGTTCTAAAATCTGAAAGTTCTGTTTTGTTTTTTAGTTAATTAATTAATTTATTTATTTAATATCAGTTAACCAGGTAGATGGGCTGGTATAGTGACAATCTGGCCTGAACATGGTTTACATTAATAAAGCAGTCTGTGGCCTATGTTACACATTTAGTCAGAGCTGCATATGGTATTGTTTAAAGAGAGCAAATGTAATTAATCTGTGATGACCTCTGTACATATAAAGTATTAATTGTAGTGTTACATTCTGAATTACATTTAATACACAGATTCAAAATGCTAAAGACAGTGTCCTGTAGGCAAAAGATTATTTGCTTGGTGAGTAGTTAAAATATTGCTATCAGCATTTATCAGTCATTACTTTGTAACAGATCACCTGTTTAAAAACAGTTGTGCTTTCAGAAACCATATAGTTTCTTTTACCACTTTGTGTACTATTTTTATTTTCATAGGAAGCATATTTGATTTAACTCAATACCCCAAGATAATATTTTAAGCATGCAGCATTATCTTTATGAAAACTCTAAGCCTTACATTTTATATATTGAAAGAGATCACATATTCTCCCCTGAAGCTTCCCATGTTTTCTGCAAATCTTAGCACTCTAAGCAAAGTTGCTGGGATGTAATATATCTGAGACAAACCCCTCCTCCACATCTTGGCCACCTTATCCATCTAAATTTCCCTCCCTTCTTCTCCAGTAACTTTTTAAGGTAAGCCACACATCCTAAATGTATCTGACATATTTAGGAACATTAAGATTATTATAAGGAGTATATGTTGGCTAAGGCTTGGGTGGTCAAGCATTCACATGCTGTCTATGTTCATTAGGGACATAGGTGCCAGACCAGGGGTGAATTTCCGATTCCCCATCCACTGGTCCAACTTATGCTTAAATTGGGTTAGGGAAGAACTCTGCCTCACATGGATGGGAAGCCTGTTCCAGAGAAGGGATAGTCTCTGAGACACATACTTGTCCCTCCAACATGTTCAATGTATGTCACAAACAAGATTGAAGTCCCTAGATCAAGTAATTCTGATACATTTGTTTTGTGTATATGCAGAAGGTCCATCAAAGTGAAACCCAAGGTTTTCTTGTATAACAGGTATAGATCACCCCTCAACATTCTGTAGGAGACCAAGTACAGGGGTAGGTCTTTGAGGTGATTTACATAGGACATGTTGTTTATGCCCTTTTTCATTTTGCAAGAAACCTCTGTGGATGTTCCATTTGCTGTATGTTCCTAGTCAGGTACATACCAAAGGCAGTGTTGTACTTAATGATTGGTCTGATGAGGGCCCAATTTTGAATTTCTTAATACTTGGATAGGACTTTTCTTCCTGAATGGATTTTAAACCAGATTGATAAATACCAGAGTAGTTAATTGCTACTTAAGTAAGAGACAAGTAGATAACATATAACCTTTCTTAACAAATAACTGACACAGAACCAATAAAAAATAAGTGCCTCTAGGTTTGTATTTCAAAATCAAGTGTGTTGTATGCAGTCTTCTGAAAAAAATATAGGTCTGTAAGTAGCTGGCAATCAACTAACACCTACTATATTCTGAAATAAAAAATGCAAGGCACAGAAATATTAGGTTGCAGTATTCCTTAAGGTCTATTACAGAAACCAAGAGGTAAAACTAAAATGAAGCTTATATAAGTAGATGTAAAACAAAACTTATATTAATGCATGGAACAGGACTATTACTCTCTAAAATTGATAAGAAATGTTCTTGAAGTACATGAATAGAGCCGACGGTGTTCTAAAAACAGCAAAAAGATGAAGTTGTTACATTTATGTAGTCTAAAAGATGCATTTCATAGCTCTTATGATTTGTCCCATGTTACAGTACATACCTCAGTAACCATATTACTCCTTTGGAAGAATGTTTACAGTTTTAAAAGCTGTAACACATTTCATGCTGCCAAAGAAAAATGGGGTAGAATGCAGCATATAACAACTTTCAAAGCTGTTTGTTGACCAGCGATACCCTTCACTTCCACCTTCTATCTGTATGTCAGCATGACATTACAGTTTTAAAGCTGTACAACACTTTGTGCTTCTACACATTTTTGTGTTGTAAGTTGTAGTATATCAGGCAGCTTTAGCTCCATATACAACAAGGAATTATGACTTTATCCCCAATTATATATATCTGTTAATGTATTCTTGAAACGATTTAAGAAATTAAATCTCTTACGGTTTATTCTCAAGGTGAAGTTCTTGAATTTATTTCTCTAACATATTATATAATTGGTTACAACCATCATCCTGATCATAATCCTCTGTGCAATAGTGATATATAAACCTTGGTGAATAAATGATTAAGCTCATGCTGCTAGACACAATTCAGTCATCACTGAACTGCACGGGAATCCAAATAACAGCTTTAAAAGCTGAAACATCTTATACTGGTATACAAATAACCAGAAAATGAAGTGCATTGCTAATCTGCCAGCTGCTTTAAAAGCATTTTGTGTAGCTTATGACACTGTTTTATAAACTAATATTACATGGGGGCAGATAAAAATCACCAGAGGTTGTAAAACCATCTGCTATGAATTTTCAAAATATATTCAGTAAATTCTAGCTTTGATGTCGAGTGTTTTTTTTTTAATCCATCTTGAGAACACATAACAACTTGGTTATAGTCTGAGAGTCTGCCATAATGCTATATATATAGAAACCTTTATCTACAAATACAAATTAAGGTTGCTTAATACCTTAAATGGTTAATTCAAAAGTTATAGAAGCAAAAACTAAATTTAAGATTAAATTTGTTGGAGAAGGCTTAGTGTTCAGGAAGCAAATTTTATATGACATGTCATTAATAGCAATCCCATAATTTTGAGCCAGTAAAAATGCATACAGATAATAATTTATGTCATCTGGGATAGTTTGTCCATTGCCTCTACTCAGTGGCATAGAGAAGGACCTCAATAAATTGGTAAAAGTAATACTAAATTATTTAACACTGTAACATAATCCCTACTCTGTTGGTTTGCCTGTCTGAAGCATGCATAGGGCATAGTACAGAAGGTTCAGTATACCGAATGGTAAATTTGAAGGAAGAAGTGGTAATCAAATAGTATACATGGTTAATTTATGTAACACAGCAAAAAATGTTGACGTTGCTAGGAAGTGAGGTGTCAAATACCTTGAAGAAACACCCTAGACTTTCAGACACAGGATATCTGATAGCTAGTTTCTTATCAAGCATCTAAGAAGAGGTTCTGATTCCATATTGAAGTCATGGCTGCTCTAGGGAATATGCAGTGGTAGAAGGAAGGGATGACTTTATGGATTAATGAGTAATAATAATAATAATAATAATAATAATAATAATAATGAATGAAAATTGGGATTTGTTCCTTACTAGCCAGGAAAAACTTCATGGCATCCTATTTCATGAAGTTTGTACCCTTCAGATCTCATCAGAAATAAGACTCCATATCCCATACCTCCACCAACTATTACGCCTCCTGGGCCATGCTATTTCTAGGGGAGGGGCAAAAGCAACAACATGGGAGTTGAATGAGTTTGCCCTCAATAATGAAAATATACATTCTATATGTGCCTTCTGTAACAGAATTTATTTCATATTATGTATGATACTTCTGTTTCTCAGCTCTCTGTTGAAATGTCGGCACTTGTAACATCAGGTGCCAACACCAAAAAAAAAAAAAGACTGAAAATGTAGGAGAAGATTGAATATCAAACATCACTTCTCTCCTTTAAAATAGTTTTTTTACTGCAACCCCTCCCATATGAGAAGCAAGTCCCCACACCTCCTGAACTTATGTATACCAACTTTGCAATCACCATACCTCAAGGAAAAGGGAGTATTCTGAGACATCACCATCTTGTTTATAGTATATACAAGTTCATTTTTTCTGCTATTCAGTCTCAATATTTTGTGACACGCTCATATGGGTCTTGACATTTCACATGGTTACCTTGGGTTTCATCTCAGTAAAAATGTTAAGTGCTAAAAAAGACATGATAATGTTAATGTTATGAGTCTCTTGAATGTCTCTGCTATATAACATGATAACTTTCTGTTATACTATTTTCCATAGCTGATATAAATACTGTTTCTTAATTTTTCCTGTTGTTTTAGTATATCTGTACTGCTAGTTTCAAGGTCCTTAGTGAAGAAAGTTTTTGAACATCATTACATTTTCCTACTTATCAGATACATAAATGCCTTGTTAGTCATCACAATGCAGGATTATTAAACACTGTGCCGAAAATGCACCTATCAGTTTAAAAACCAATAAATACAATATATGTGCAATTATGTAGCTTTGGTAACTTTTCAGTCTATCACAAAAAATGGTTTGCATTTCTACTGGCTATAAAACATTGGTGCTTTTCATTTTTATCGGACATAGTGACAGTTTTAAAATAAACAAAATGTGGACGCTGTTCAGTCTTGTCTGGCCTGGTGAGTTCCTAAGATTTTATGTCTGTATAGTTGTGCATTTTTGCATTAATTTTATGTACTTTAGACATGGACAATACTGTTAAAAATCAAATGTGATGTTTTTTACTTTGATTAACAATATATTAATAGATATCAACAAGACCTAGTATATGCTGTCTATTAACATACAGACACTGACTGTACCCATATGAGCATTATAGTCAAAGCATACCTCTCAACTATTCAGATTTTCACAGAATGCCCAGATTTTTGCCTCATATTTTCAGTATGTTCCTCAGAAAATTTGTGGTTTTCTGGCAAATCACTGGAATGATCTGAGGACTGAAGTCACCAAATAATGACAATCATTTGAGTTTCAGACTTCAGATCCTTAAGAAAATGCATGTTAAGACAAACTCTGTTAGTTTAGCAACTTTCAAAGTTTATGAGAGTAATATTTAAAATATGTCCCTGTTTTTGGGCCTTTGTCCCCTCATTTTGTCATACTTTGCCCAAATTTCTTGCACTAAAAGGTTGAGAGGTATGATTCAAAGTAAAGATTTACACTATGGTTTGTTTGCAATGAATCATTTGCTGTTCATCAGAATAATCATCTATAAAAGCTTTTTGTAATGTAATCCAAAATCCTGTAGTATTTCCAGATATTATTCTGAGTTACTGCTAGCCACATCTGTTTCCTGCCACAAACAGATATGTCCATTCCTCCTACACATTACATCATACTCCATTTGATAGTGACAATTAGCTATTCCTGCTGGGCATTTTCAGGTTGCAGGATGTATTTTGTCAGTAAGGCATTAACTACTGTTCTGGTTCCTAGATTTTAGGAA
Organism: Protopterus annectens; assembly: GCF_019279795.1. Lineage (NCBI taxonomy): Eukaryota > Metazoa > Chordata > Ceratodontiformes > Protopteridae > Protopterus > Protopterus annectens. Next base: position 433,269,648 of record NC_056744.1, on the reverse strand, counting down.
TATTTTTGAGCATGTGTGTTTAGGTCTTTAGCCAGCAATACATATTAATCTGGTAGCAGTATGATTACTTCTATGCTTCTGGGCTGCTCTATCTACCATCCTTCTCCTTGATTTCTATGCTATTATGGTGTCAAACCTCTGAGTATTAAGCAAGCTGTAATAGCAGAAACTGGAATGTATTTTGCCACAATTTGATTAAAATGCCTCTGAGACTAGTTTGCACAGCAGGACTGGTCACCCTTTGTAAGGGCATTTAAGTAGCTGATAAGTATGGGTTGGTGGCAGTGATAAATACCTTATAGTCTGGACAGAAGGGGCATAGCTAGTAAACCTGTGCCAGCTTTCCCCAAGTGTATGTGTGGGTTTGTATTTAAATCAAATCTCAAAGGGTGTGTGTGTCAGGGCAGGGACACAAACCACTGGTTAGACAGAGAGGGTGCTGGAAGTCTTAGCATGATCCCTCAGCTGAGATCTCAACCCTATAGTTGTGTCAGTGGGGAGTCTTATTGGGGATCTGGAGAAAGAGGGACACACCAGCCCCAGACTGGCTGTGATCTCTGTGTGCTCTTAAGGGAAATTGATTTTACTCTGTGTGTACTTGTCATCCTCCCAGTGTATATGGCCCTCACTGGTGCTAGTGGTGAGGATTGAGGCTTCTTGATTACTGGGCCAGTGGAGGGGTGCCACATGACTTATCACCATCAATACCTCAATAATATTTGCTAGTCACTTAGCTATCATAGCATTCAGAGCCCTTTGGCTTTCCGTTAGCATTTTTTTCAAAAATGGGAACAAAAATACTGCAACAAAAAAACAACTAATAAACTGAGCAGCAGTTTGTTTGTGTCTTTCGGCTTTTCCCGGTTAGGGGTCGCCACAGCGGAACTCCGGTCCGCTAATGATTGGCAGTAGATTTTTACGTACCGGCTTGCCAGGCCTAACGCACAACCTTCAACTAAGGAATGCCCATTCACGCATGTCGACACACAGAAGACGCTCTAACTGAGAATCGAACGGGCAACGTCTAACTGTGAGGCGACAACGCTACCGCAGCACCACCACCACAGTATATAATAAACTGAACAGCAGTAGTTCCAAATAACCAAAGCTCACTTAAAACTCAACTTTTTTTATTAATGTAACAAAAAACAATCAGTTAAGTGCTTCCATCCATAATCTCAGGACTTCTTCAGAACTTATCTAAAGGATATCAACAGGAAGCTTAAATAAATTATATATATATATATATATATATATATATATATATATATATATATTTTTGCTGCCAATTGCAAATGAACAGGAAGTAATTTCAAAGTTCACCTAAATCACAAGTAAATCTCAAGTAAGTGTTAATTAGTGAAAAGTCCATAATAAAGATCTCTATGAATAGCACACACTCGTGAAAAATAATAATAACATAATTAATTAAAATACTAAAGGAAAAAACATGTGTCAATTAATAAATAGATTAATAAATTAATAAATATTTCAAAGTTTAGCTGCCCTGATTTTTAACAAAGAGATTATTAACACAGTCCCATTTATCACAGGAGAGTTGAGGGCATTTAATCAGAATTGCCATAGTACTTCCATATAGTCAAAATAATTTTCCCAGGCACCCCTCAAGATCACATGCTACAACTTCTAAAATACCAAACACAAATTTTCTAAACTTGTGGCAAACCAATGAATGTAGGTATAAAGTACTGGTTTCTTTATTTTTTGTTAATATCATATAAATCTTCATAAATTATTTTTTGAGGGGGTGTTCAGTTGTGCACATGTAGAAAATGGGACAAGTACTACATTTAGTTAAATAAACCAAACCTTTAGTAGAGCAATTACTATTCCGAACAAATACCTTGTAATTGGTGTAATTTTCCAAGGTACATATTTTATATTCCATAATATAATTATATTGTACACAAGCACCACATTTGTAAGCCCCACTTTTTAAAATGTTGTCCATAGTCAATACCTTTGTGTTCAAAAATCTGTTTAAAATTATTACAATTGGCCTGCCCTCTATCTTATTATATATAGCTTCATTGGCTGTAAAAAAAAACTTCCAATCTGAGTAAATAATATATTTAATTTTATTAGAATCAGAAATGTGTGCTAATACCATAGCTGTAGTGAGTTGATTTCTAGGGATAATATGTTTAAAAAGGTGACTTAACTCATCACTAGATTTAGCTAAAAATGGAAAATACTTAGATTGACCATAGTCAATAATATCCTGAAATGTGTCGCCAATTAGGTTAACAGGATAATCTCTCTTCAGTAACAAGTCCCTAAGAATATTTATTTCTTTCAAAAACACAGAATCTTTTGAAATCATTTGGGAGAATCTAACAGTTTGTACTTTTACAAGACTAACTTTCTGATGATAAGGGTGGGCACTTTTAAAATGAAGGTAGGAATTGTTGGAAGTTGGTTTCCTGTATATTATGGAAGAAAAACTTCCATTCCCCTTAGTAATCATAATATCTAAATAACGAATAACGTTTTTGTTAGTTGAATAAGTGAAACATAAAAAAGGTGTTGATTCATTAATGTAAGTAATACAAGTCTTAATTTCCTTCTTGGGACAAACACATAGAATAAAAATATCATCTAAATATTTCAAATATAATTTGCAGTAGGAATAAATGTTAGAAAATATACTTATCTTCCCATGAATTCATTACAAGATTACCATATATGGGGGGCATAAGCTGCCTCCATATCCACACTCTTAACTTATCTATAAAATTCCCCCACCTCAAAGTATATAAGATTGTTATCTAAAAGAAGAGACATGGGTTCATAGATTCATAGATTGGTACATAAGATACTCAACTAGACAAATATCGGTATTAGTTAAAAATCTAACTTAACTGCACCATGAAAATATTCCAGTACCACGTTTTTAGGTATACAACTAAGGAAATCCACTACATCAATTGTTAAAAAATATTAAATTGGGATCCCATAGATTGTTATGTTACTTGCTCTAAAAATCCCAAGAATTGTGTAATGTGAAGAATAACATCATAAGCAGGTTTTAAAGTTCTGTCAACAAATATAGCCAAAGGATGTGTATTAAAATACTCAGCTTATACTATCAATCTAAGAGGTGGATTAATTACATCTTTATGAACCTTTAAGGAAGACGGTTGTATAAAAATTAAAAATGTCCTTCTCAAGTACATACTGCAATAGACAATCTTCTAAAAATAAGTCAGTTTACAGGAATGGGTGTAAAGGGGGATTAGAACAATTCTTTCTATGAAAGTTATTAATGCTGTGCTCTTATTTAGGATTATCAAACAAAATATCAAAATATAATTTTCTAGTGAGTAACCTAAGTTCTCTTAAAGTATCTACCACATCCATAGAGCAGCAAGGAACAAAAGAAAAACCTTTAGAAAACAATAGAAAATGAGTAGATATCAAAATCATATCGCTTTAGTTGAAAATTTTATAGCCATTGCACATATTAATTTTTGAAAGATTGTCTATTGCAGCATTTGTATGTGGTCAAAATTCTGAATGCGACTGATCTACTTCATGAATAGGCCTACAACTATTTTGCTAAGAAATTCATTTTTAACTCTAAAAAGATAATTGATAAAATGTTGTACTCTACAGTGTATAAAATATTCAAAGATGGCTTGGTCAGTCAAGCATTAAAGACCGGACAATATTGTAATTGATTATAAGCATAAGGAGTGAATGAATGAATAAATGAATACATAAATAAATGTAATCCCAAAAATTTACTTGGCAGTAAATCAGACTAATTTTGTATAGAAATTAAGAATTTTTTTCACATGTAAATAACTAAATGGAGATCCAATGTCAAAAGTAAAGCGATTATCTGGACTATTATATTCACAGTGTATAAAACAGTGCACTTCAAGCAGTTCAGCAGTGATGAATTAGGTCTGAAATGAAGTTACCATTATTTTATAGCCCTAATAACCATGTAATGCAGGATGACAAAGTTAAAAAGTACAGTTTGTGATTTAAAAAACAATGATTTTGTCTGCTTTTTTATTATAATGATCTTGACACAAAAAGGCCTACAAAGAATCCTTTCTAATACATATGTTTTAGCTATGTTAGAGCTAAGTTAGTATTCATTTATTCAGTCTGTGATATCTCCTTTATTCTATTTAGGGTCACAGGGGATGTGATGCCTAGCCTAGCAAGTGATGGGCATAAGCAATGACTAATCCGGGTGGAATACCAGTCCATTTTAGGATGCATGCACACACACACACACACACACACACACACACACACACACACACACACACACACACACACACACACACACACACACACACACACACACACACAAACACATGCATGCCCATACTAACATGCCACTGTCAATTTAAAAGATTGCCAGTTTACTAAAGGGAATGTTTTGAAAGCAGAAGCAATCAATAAACATTCACACTGAGACAGAGTTTAAGGGAAGACTTGTAGACTGCACAAAACATACTCCAGCCAGAAACCGAACTGAGAAATAGAGCTATGAGCAAAATATCTAACTGATGTACAACTGAGATAACAGTGTCTTATTTCTAAAATTCAAAATTAAGGAACAGTCATGATTGTACAGATTATGAAATGACACCTGATGGATCCATCCCAGTGATTCATCCATATTAAGTTAACAAATTTCAGTGTTCTCTTCCTTCACATTATTTTTTGTCTTCATTAGTAACATATCTATGTATGATCAAAAAATTAGAATTATCAGGATCCAAAAAAATAATGCAGTATTTTAATATGTAGAGATTCACTATCAGTTGCTGGCATTTTATTACCAAAGAACATAAATTACTAGTTGAATAAAATAACTTAAGATCTGTTTCTGGAAGCTTGTAATCTTATCCCAATCTGTCTTTGGATATTGTTATACAGAAAATCCTATTATTTGATTATTATGCATCAAACTGAAATAAAATATAACAGTTTACTTTTGTCTTCCTGAATTTATGTTTCATGAATGTTTACAATTACAAGCATGCTCGAACTCTGTTGACACTATATGTAAAGAAATGGAAGACAACACTTGTGTTTCTAACCTCATGTTACATGCTCCAATTTCACAGCTATCCCATCACTGTTTTAACAATTATGGGTATTGTTTGAAGACACTAACAAATCCATAACACAAAATGTAAAACCTGTAAACTCTGACTGCATGAATAATGATGCTGTATATTGAGAATTGCCTGCCTGAATGAACATACCCAGCCTAGTAAGATGGCATCAGTTTTGTAATAATGAGATGCAGCAAAAATCGTATGTCTTGCATATCATTGCCTTGGTTATTCTCACTTACTGCTTACATAAAGTCTGTATTGTTTGTATACTGGGTGCTCCTCTTATCCAAGCTCTCTCCCAAGTTAATCCTTTGCCATCTTCCCAGCTGATATTCCTTATTATTGCTCACTTATATTATAATGCTTCATTGCTCTATGTGTATTTTCTTGTAGTAACATACCTGAGACGTTAAAAAAGATCTCAGTGAAAGAAGTTGTAGGTTCTGAGTATTTGATGTAAACAATGTACAACCACACTGGCATAACAAATGCATGAAGTCAGGACCTGAACACAACTGCCTTCAGGCAAATATGCACACCCTCTGCACTTGTGTATTTTGCACATGTATAGCTTCTCCTTCTCACTTACGTGTTTTTACAAAACATGCAAACCGTTTAGCAGCAGGCACTAGCATTAGTTTCAGGGAGACTCTATACGTATTTGATAAACAATTGTTGCTATAAACTTGCAAGAGAAAGCATTGTTTGGTGCAATGATATTTCATACTTTTATTATAAAATTTTCAGTTGAAAAATTCAGAATAAATACCACCCCCACTCCCATTCAGGGATTTCCCACAATATTGATGATAGTACCTCTGCAAGTTATCAGCATCTGTTCAGCATACAGAATAAAATCCTTGACATTTCTTAGAGCAATATGCCTCACTGAGTGTGGGATCATGGAGCTCCAGTTTCCCAGAAAGGAATAACAATTCAGATTATCAATGGACCACTTTCTGGACTTTGGCTTGATGTTCCTTGGAAATACTGTCTGGTCTAATATTCGTCTCTGTGTCTGATGTAGGGCATACATCCATCTTGGGTCATATTCATGCCCTGTACATTGAATGCATTAAAATCTGATCTTGCAACAGGTGGCATTGGGTGGCATTTATTACTTTCATACTCTCTTATGAAAACATTGTGGCCTTTGTCAAATCTTTTAAAGGTTCAGGCTTATTTCAAATTTCAATTTTCATTAACAAGTCTGTTTTCATCAGACTTCAAAAAATCCTATCATGCTCTCATTTGTTTTCAAAAATGGTATAGTAGGTTTCTCTTTTGTAGTTGCCTGCACTTAATTTCTATATATAAACAAGAAAACACCTAAATTATGCTGATGTAACTTTGTATTAAGGCTGATAGAAATTATTCATTTTTGAATGTTTGTACACATCTCTTGGTCATTAGTGGTCAGATTTCAGGGTGCTGAACTGCAATGCAGAAGCCACATCCACTTACAAATTTAAACATTCAGTGCTAACATTTCAAAACCATGTGTGACATTTTAGGTTTATAAACAGCTTTTTAATAATCACATTTTGGAAAAATACTAGAAAAATAACAAATGATAATAAACACAAAGCTTTCATACTGCCATGATTATTGAAAGAATTAACATAACAATCCTGTTAATAAAACTTACAAGAAAGTAGCTAAGAGCCAGCCAGCAGCAAAACCAAGACATGACTGATGCCGATAGTGGTATAAAAAATGCAAAGTCACCCAGCAGACAATATACACCATAGCAATTCCAATTACTCAGATTTATCACTATGAGTCAAAGGAGACAGAATATTAGTACTTCAGGTAACAAAGTTTATTGAGGTCATATCACAAGTTCGGAACTCTGCTAATGACCTGTTAATATATTTCTAATATTAACATGAGACAACATCTTGTTTAATAAATTATTTCTGTTACTTTAGTGAGAGTTCATCTCAGTTACAAAGCTTTTGACCAAAGTAGAGATAATACAGGTTAATTCTCAGTTGCACACAGAGAAATCTTGTGAGGTATCTGGTGTTTTATTATGGTGATATTCCACAGATGAAAGCACAATGGTTTACATACCACAGAAAACTGGTTTCAGAATGTCAGCCATTCATCAATGACTACACCAAGGTTATGTATCTTGGGCAAATGCTCCAATTTTTTACTACCAAGCACCATAAATTGATGAACGGACTAAAGTAGAAGACGTAATACCAACACAAACCTAAATGCAAAATAAAATAAAAAAATACCAGCAAAGTCAAAAGACAGAAGATATTTACTCTCCAGATAGAAAAACCTTGAGAAGCAGCACATATAGCCAAAGCTGCATTTTTGGATGTGTTCAATTTTATTTGATTAGAATAATGCAAAAATAAACAACCTGTACATCATTCAAAAAGAAGTCAACATTTGCTATATATTCCTAAGAAAAGCAGAGTTAAAGCTGCCTATTATCAGCATAACAAGGATACACCAAACCTCAACTGAATCAGGTCCCAAGGCACAAGATGCACTCTGAGTACATGCATTCATGGAATGTATGTGTTCTTAAGCTGCTCCATTAACACATGGTTGCCCTTACCCTCCCTCCACCGCCAAACTTTTTTTGGTCACTCTGAGGTCACTGCACCTTTGAGAAGTGGTCTTCACTGGCAGGCAATGTGACATCTGGCACGGTGTTTTGCTGAGTGAGGTGCACTAACCTTAGACCAGCCAAACAAAACACACTAATAAGCCAGCATGTAAATGTTTCTGAACAAAGATGCAAGCAAAGAAACACTAATCAAATGGCATCTCTTCAGCCAGCATGCCTAAGCACATGTAAGTTCTCAAGAGAATAAACACGTAACACACTAGTATAACTATACTCAGGTTATACTATTTTTTTTAAATGACAACCAAAGAGCATCATCAAAGGAAAGAAAATTACACGTGAAAATTATTTACATATTTATTTATGTAATGCATTTATTTATGTATTTATTTATTTATTTATTTATTTATTATAGGTAAAGAGAAGTTAATCACATTCTGAAAACTTGCTGAATTACAGAATTTATAGATGCGTATTCTCACTCAGACCAGGACCTAGACACTAGTAATCTTCAAGGGATTAATGACTAATTACTATGACAGATAAACTGAAGAAACAATGTCCGCTGGAGTTCCTGTTGTGATAAGATTCATATCCACTGTTCAGCTTCCTGTTTTTTCTTACATTGTGAGATAAGGGAAGGTGCTAGTTCTCCTGCACTGACCCAGATAATAGCTGAGTTATTACCTCCAAGAAGTCTGATAACTTGTTTGTTAACCTCTAGAGGATGTTACAAGGTTCAGAAGCATTTGTAGAGACTTACGATTTATGACATAGTAGATATTTTGAGTCTTAGTCTGTTACACCTTTCTGTTTTAAGAATTATAACTTATCAAACTGCTCTTGTTTCATTTCTCAAAATACTTTTATTGGCCGTAAAACACAAACAACATTTGAGAGGAACGGAACAGTTGCAGCAAATACGCTAAAGCACTATAGATCACTGACTGACTGTGTACAGTTTTTGCATAGCAATAACCGTATTTTAAATGATATGGTTAAACAGGTACTATAAGAGTAGATAACAGGAATAATTGTGTGACTGTAGCAATCTGAACCTCTCAGTTACAAACTGATTTCATAAAATGCTTAACAAGAGTTTCAGGATTATCCTTAAACGCCATCCATGGGAGAAAACAAATATTGGGCATGTAGTTAAGGATTCACAATTTGAAGTCTAGTTTCCATGTATATATACTGTGTAGTTACATAAAACTAAAAATATTCCTGTTTCTCGAAAAATTATATGGAACTTAAAATATGTTAGGAAAGTATGGTAGACAGCTGCTATTTTGCTTCAAGCAGAGAACAAATTTTTCATAATTAAGGTAAAAAATGATATTAGGGTAAAATCATAAAGCATAATAATAATAATACAATATAATAATTGGCTAAATCTTAGCTTTTGTATAGGAAATGCTTTTAAAACAAGAAAAATAATAAGCTATACCAAATCAAACATGGTTAGTACAGTGAACACGTATGAATGGCATGTTTTACAGCTGTACTCATGGATAATACAGTAAACACGTATGAATGGCATGTTTTACAGCTGTACTCATGGATAATACAGTAAACACGTATGAATGGCATGTTTTACAGCTGTACTCATAGATAATACAGTGAACACGTATGAATGGCATGATTTACAGCTGTACTCATGGATAGTACAGTGAATACATACGAATGGCATATTTTACAGCTGTACTCATGGATAGTACAGTGAACACGTATAAATGGCATGTTTTACAGCTGTACTCATGGATAGTACAGTGAACATGTATGAATGGCATGTTTTACAGCTGTACTTCTATTGTGTTTTGTCCTGAAGACCACATGTGGAAGATCTTACCACCCCTGGAAGGGCATTCATTAATTCCCCGATAATGCCTCCTTTTCACATAGTATTGCATTTAGAGAAATGGTTCTCTGTTGGATTGTTTTGTATTTTAGTACTATATATTTTTATATAAATATTGATGTAAAATACTTCCTCCAACTAAAGTTTTAACACTTGCTGTAGCATATGCAATTGTTGCTAGAGAAAGTATTTTATAAACAAAATGTAATTTATGTAATTATTTAATTAATAAACACACACACACACACACTCAGAAGCATAGGCAGATGCACATGTGCGAACATGTATACATAGAATCATAGACACACACACAGTTGCAGCCATTTTACTGAATAAATACATCTCAGATATCTCACTGTGATCAAATGAATGAGAAAAAATGATTGAAAGGGATGTACTTCCTGAGGTAGGACTGAACAGTTTAAATAGTCCCTTAGCTATGGGACTGAGCTGTGTAGCTTTGTTTGGTCACTCGGGATTCACCCTCGTGACCAAACCACACCAACCGTGGGTAAATCCAGCATTACCCACACCCAGGCATGGGTTATTGCTTAATTATTTGTGTGTTCCATGTCCTGTAACACCAATGATTTATGGACTTCCTAAAGTACATAAATGTTTAGAGAAACCACCAATGAGGTTTATCATGTCTGGGAGTGGGTGGAGTACAGAACCCATCTCAATGTACCTTCAGTATGTGTTGAGTAAATTCCTCCTAAGGTTAAGGAGTTGTATTAAAGACATGGGTGATTTTCTGTATCATCTCTATGAATGGCATAAAGTGAATCATTTTGTTTTTGTAACAATGGACATTACTACAATTCCCAATGACTATTGTATTGATAGGACACAATATTTGTTATGCATGTATGTATGTATGCAGATATGTCAGGAAGAGAAGTTTTTTAACCATATGTGAATTACTGGATTTGGTTTTGAACAACAGTAGTTTTATGTTTCAAAATGCCATCTTCCATCAAAGAGCCCATAGCCAACACATATGCAAATATTGTAGGTGGACATTAGGAAGAGCAGTTTATTTACACAGCTCCACCACACTATGTAGAGAATATTGTTTTCTATAAGCATTTTGTGAATGATATTTTTTCTTGTTTGGAAAGGAGATGAAAAAATAACTTGATACTTTTGTTGATTATGTCAATAATCACACCAGCTTCTTGGAATTTACATAGGTTCATAGGTAGGTACTAGGCTATCTGCCTGAAGGCATTTATAAGCCTAGCCAGAATGTGTTGGCTTTCACTGCCCCCTTAGATTAGTTCCCTGTGCCTCTGTCCAGCAGAGCCACTGAAGTGATCTCTGAGGTAAACTTTCTGTTTCCCATCCACTCATCAAGGTTTCTCTTGAAGAGTGTTAGTGAGGAGCTCTGCTTAATGTAGATTGGAATCTTGTTCCAGAGCATGGGAAGTCTCTGGGACAGGAATCTATCCCTCCAGCATGTCCTGTTTATTGTTGTGGTGAGGTTTAGATCCCCATAGCGTGTGGCTTGAGGGGATATGGTTTTCTTTATGTGGAGCATGTCCATCAGTTCTGGGTTGGTCATGGCCTTGCATGCCAGGCAGAGATCACCTCTGATTAGGCAGTATGCAACCAAGTACAGCTGGAGTTTCTTCAGTCGGGCTGCATAGGGCATCTGTTTGAGGCCAGTGATCCTCTTGGTGAGGTACTTCTGTGGTCTTTATTGACTTTATTTATTTTACTGCTTTTTATTCCAAAAATGGCATAAACTATTCACATGTTAGGATAGAAAAGCAAAGCAATGATATCACTACATCTATTTATAGAAAAGAAGTGCATGTAAATAAATGCACTCATAAAATTAGCATGCATGCTAGTCATGTGTTTACGGGTGTAATGAAGAGCCAACTGCTATGGGTTAGTAGACTGATGATAGATATGAACAACAAATGAATGAAACAATTGTTGATTTTAAAGAAAGAGGTTATGATGCTGAATGTTTAGAAAAATTAAAATTATAAATGGGAGGAATGACACTGCTAAACTGTATTTTTCTGATAGGAACACCGGCTTAGTAAATAGGGGAGATAATAGTAAATGTGAATACTTATGTTACTTAACAACATAGGTTCATAGTTTAGTACTAAGCTAACTGCCCTTGTGAGCCATTTTAAGCCTAGCCAGTTATCCCTTGTGAGACTCAAACCCTGCACTTTGTGTTTGTAAGGCAAACACCTTAGCCATTAAGCCACCAAAGATGTTAAACGTATCATTTATAAAAACTGGGGTCTACTATCATCTGTACCTGAAATTAGGAATATTATAGGGGATAAACTTAGCTTTTCACATAGGAACTGCAGTAGTCTGAAGAAATGTTTGTGCTATAAGGATTTGAAGGTGGGAGGGAATAGACTCATTAAAAGAATGCGGACCTTTCCATGTCATAACTGCATATGTTGCCCTGATATACTTACAAAGAATGAATTGATACATTCTATAAAATAAAAGAAATATCATTTTGAAGCATCTGCTAGCTGTAATACTTATAATGTAGTCTGTCTTGCTACCTGCATAAAATGCGTTGCTTTTTATGTAGACAAGTCAGTGCATAGGTTTAAGGACCAAATTGCTGAACATAAGTCAGATATCAGAAGGAGAGTGAGTACTAACACCATTGCTAAACATATTGAGGTGGAAGGTGTTGAGCACATGCTCAAATTTCGGGTTATTAATGTTGTTTATCAAAATATAAGAGGGAATGATAGTAATAATATATTGTAAATGAGTCAATATGAATGGATTATACTGCTTCAGGCAGATATTAAACCTGGAATTAATGCAAGTGTATGTCTTAAACTAATGTTAAAAAGACACAAATGATCTTAAGAAAATAAGTGGAAATGAATATATATATATATATATATATATATATATATATATATATATATATATATATATACATTTTTTGCATTTGAACCTTTGAGCATTTATTATGTTTTATAAGTGTTTTATATTATATGTGCTTAAAATGGTGTATACCATTTAGAGGAATCATATGGTCATTGAAGCTGTGTTGTGTGGTTTTATATTGTACTAATATAAAGAGGGGAATATAGTTTTACTGTTTTTTACACACCAAAGAAGGACATTTCTCTGAAAGCTTTGTGATTTATTAAACTTCCTTGAGCATGGATATATATTTCTGTGGTCAAGTGTTTTCTTCTACTGGAATACTTTCCCCTCTGGATTGACAGCCTGGTATTACCTATAATCCAATGATCAATCAATCAATAAATAAATACTAGTCTGTATTAAGTTTTAATTTCAAATGCTTTGTGGGTGGTTTTATATTTTGTGTGAGAGTTTTTATATTTTATTTTATATTTCTTTTGCATTTATTTTTGTAGCAGCATAATAATTCAAATGTACTATAGGGATAGATTTTTGCTTTCTTCTTTCTTTATTTTTACTCAGTGGTTTTAAGACTGCAAGGTTAGTATATTAAAGTAAGGGGATGTGGTGGTAATGTCCCCAGTTGGAGAATGCAGAGGGACTCCCTATTACAAGAGTTGTTTTTGCCTTTTTCTGTGTGTGTGTGTGTGTGTGTGTGTGTGTGTGTGTGTGTGTGTGTGTGTGTGTGTGTGTGTGTGTGTGTGCGTGTGCGTGTGCGTGTGTGTGTGTGTGTGTGTGTGTGTGTGTGTGTGTGTGTGTGTGTGTGCGCACGCGCGTGTGCGTGATAGTCCATAATTTTTGTTCTGACATTAGTGGATTTGTTTATAGTGTAGTCCAGTAACTGATATGAACCCTCAAATCCAAATAAACTGCAATCACTACTACACCTTGATCTCTGTCCGGTGCGTTCCATTTGTTTATTTTTGCATCTTTTTTCAGTCTCCTATGCCCTCTGACACTTTGGCTATCACCCCTACTGTCCACTTTTTCTCAGTTCCAGAGTAAGAGCCATTCATGTTGCAACCACTATCCAGGTAGCCATAAGGAGTTTTCCATTTTATGATGTAACCCCTTCTCTAGTAGCTGATATGAGGTCCGGCTATAGCCTCCCCTGTATGTGTGACCATTCCTGCCCAGGGTTGCTGCATGAATCAGCTTGGTAAGCCTTGTACACATCCCTGGCCCATCGGGATGAATGCCATACACCTTTCTTTCCAGTTGGCACTGGTATTGCTGTGGACTAGAACACTTCTTCCCCACCAGGATAGACAAGCTGATGTTGCCTGCCTACTCCATCCTTCCCTGTTTGACTCCTCCAGCTCCAAAGATACTAATCATTTATCCACTCACCTGGGTTAAAGACTACAGTCAGGTCTATAACTTTCAATGCCTTAGAGCCAAATATTAGTGTATTCCACGTTTTAATGAAATTGTTGATAGTGGATCTACCCTTTGAAAAGTCATGTCTACCTTATCCAACCACGATAATCAAAACTTTAAATAATTCAGTATAACTTTTTCACAGCCTTTCATACACTATTGAACAGATTGATTAGTCTTGTATAAGCCAGCTTCACCTTTTCATGCCTGCCTTTAAAGACTGGGGCAGCTTTATGAGACTTTCAACAGACTCTTAGTCATTAATGAGAGTTAGAAAGGAGTGGCAGACTTTTTTTATTGTAATTTTATACATTTGGCAACTGGGTAAGCCCACTGGGAAGATGTCTGTTCTTAGCGGCACCTAGAAGATTTGCTTAACTGACTTGCTCACACAATAGGTAAATGGAGGTAGAAGGAATCAAACCCTCTATCCTTCATTACAATAAGCAGCTAGTTAACAACTGAGAGTCAAGAGTAAAGAAACATCACATTATTTCTCTACTCTTTGTTTACATGCCTTAGCTGTTATAAGTGAGAGAAAGACATATAAAGCAGTATTTGCAAAAATAATTAAAAAGGAATTACATGCACTGTCAGAAGGTAATAAGAACAATCACAAGACATGCTATAAAGATGCTAGAAGCTGACAGCTAAAGTCACAGGGCACAATGATGGCATTGTTGAAGGTTAGCCAAATTAATGTTTAGTCAATAATAGTTAATACATTGGTGCTGCGGTAGCATTGTCGCCTCACAGTAAGATGCTGTCCGGTTCCACTCTCAGAGTGTCTTCTGCGTGGAGACATGCGTGAATGGGCGTACCTTCGTTGAAGGTTGTGCGTCAGGGCTGGCAACTCGGTACGTAAAAATCAACTGCCAATCATTAGCGGACCGGAGTTCCGCTATGGCGACCCCTAACCGGGAAAAGACGAAAGTCACAACAACACTCAGAAAAGTACACAATACACCTGTAACCATAGTAATATTAATATAGTCAGCATAAATCCACAGTCTCCCTTAAGCATTCGTAAACTTTATACAAAATGCAAGAACCTTGAAAATCTTGAAATTATCTATTGTCAAAATTAACAAAAATTGAGCCCCCCACCCCTTTTATATATAACAGACGCTGTGATGCTGCACCCCGGGACTTTCACACTTCTCATGTTCTAATAGTTCCTAAACATTTAGTACTGCAAGCTGTTTTGTATAAAGCAAAAGTCATTCTGCAGCTTTAAAATCTGTGTACTAGGAAAAGTGGTTTCTGTGGAAATTGTAGTAAAAATAGTAAAACAGAACGATAATGTTTTGCAATTGTAATGGGGATGTGTATCTAAGTACAGATGCAACATACTGCACTGTTTCATACATGCGGAACAATGAAGCATATACTACACTAAAGTTGCAGACTTGTATGCAGATGTCGAGTGGGGGGGGCATCATCAGATTTCTAAGTGTAGCATCTGCAAACAGTGAGTTTAACAAGGCTAAAATGTAGCTTGTAAAGCAACATGAACTTTGATAGGAATGTTGATTATTTATATTATAGGCTATTTGCCAGTTACTATCTCACTTGTTCTGATTTACAACCAGTGTATTATATTTATCTACACATATGCAATTCCTCCATATAACCTGCCTTAGATGATTAGACCCCTAACAAGTTAACTGTCTGTTTGCCTATATCTAGCCATGTAATCATAAACTTCTTACAGGGCATAACTACATTGCTTCTGAATATGTAATGTATGGGAGCAGACCTTGGGAAGAGTAAATTATTCTACAGCATATTGTGCACAAGCTGGTTTAGCATTTGGGTGATACAACTCAATCACAGAAGCAGAGACTCATGGTTTCTGATTACAGATAAGTACCACTTGACCCACCTGATCTGCCAACATGGTTTCCAACATTGTCAAGTCACTTTTCATTGTTTTAAACCTTCTACTGTATCAATCACATTGCATATCTTCATGCCAGCCCACCTTTTCAACTAAGGAGACTGAATTTATTCTTTCCATCACTGACTTTTCATGTTTATTGCTTTGCCAACGTTTTTAATTTGCAGTTCGCAAGCCTGTTTAATATAGTTGCAGACTTTTTCAGCAGTGCTGCTGTTTACTAAAGGCTAAAATGGCCTGTGGACACCACTGATTTTGTCTTCTGATCTGGGTACCTGTTCAAACTGCCGTGTTTGTTTAGCTTGGCACCGCCTTCCTGCTAATTAATCTGCACTACTCTAGTTCCTGGGCTGCATTGAGTTTACAGACATTCCAGAACACTTTACTTTAGCAATAAGTCCATGATTTTTACTAACAGCTGAGATTAAACTGATTTATTTATAGTTTTTAGCTTCTGTCCTGTTCACACTCCTTTGAACAAGGATTACAAATATTTTTATACTGTATTTAGTTGCTTGTTCCAACAGTCACATTTCAGCTATAAACTACACTAAAATTGTCAAATACATCAGTGCAAATGTCTGGTCCATAATGGGGATCAAGAACCATGGCCTTGGCAAATAATGCAAACTCAGAACTTAATAAGTACGATCTTGGTTGGCCACAGTGGTGCAGTGGTTTGCATTGCTGCCTCACAGCAAGAGGTTCTCCGGTTTGATCCTTGGCTGGGGTGCCTTCTGTGTGGAGTCTGCATGTCCTCCCTGTGGTCGCGTGGGTTTCCTCCGGTTTCCTCCCACATCTCAAAGACATGCTGTAGGTGGATTAGACACTCTAAATTGGCCCTAGGTGTGAGTGTGTGCTTTCTGTGGAAGGTTGGGCGCAGGGCTGGTAACTCGACACCGTAAAACTCCACTGCCAATCATGAGTGGACAGGTGATCTGCTGTGGTGACCCCTAAAAGCCGAAAGAAGAAGACTGAGTATATAAAATCTTAAAATATTTAGCTACCAATATATCCAACTGTGATGTTTGAGAATAAATACATAACTATTTTCTGAATCATAATGTTAACAGATGTGAGCTGCACCTAATCCAGATAAAATCTGCAACAGGTAAACTTAAAAAAATATTTAATCTTCAATATGTGTTTTCTCCAGTGGTCCCATTGAGCTGAAAAAATGTGAAATTACAATCTTTTTCTGTGACATGTTTAAGAAGAATAAAGGCATAAATGAGGTTTGTAATTGCCTTCTGCTGGGAAATATAATAATTCTACATATAATGGGAAATGTATGGCAGACGTGAACCAGAAACTGTAATGATTCTGCAGTTTAATTTCTAGAGATGTGGCTATTCCTAGACCAAGAAACTGTTGTTGTTTGTTTGTCTTTTCCTGGTAATGGGTCACCACAGAGGAACTCCAGTCTGCTAATGATTGGCAGTAGATTTTTACGAAACGCCGAAGTGCCAGCCCGACGCCCAACCTTCAACGAAGGCACGCTCATTTATGCACGCATGTCTTTCAAACGCTACCCAACCATGGGGAGGACATGCAGACTCCACACAGAAGGCACTCCCAAGCCCAGCCAAGAATCGAACGGGAGAACCTTTTGCTGTTAGGTAACAACGCTACCGCCGTACCACCGCGACTTGCATCCTAGACCAAGAAACTAAATGGCATAAAAGAGCAAATAGAAAATTCTGATAAGGACATAGCTAGCATATAGTAGGCAGATACAAAACTGCTGAACATGTCTGTGTTTTCTCTGTGGAAAAGATAAAAAGAAAAATGTCTGAACTAAACAATAGTCAGAAAAAAGAATATAGAGGTAGAGGTGAAAGAGAAGAGCTACCACCATGGAGCTTGTACTATGTACAGACCTGTGGGTTTTTATTTGCATTTGTCACTGTCTGTAATATGTCTGGAAATTCAGTTTACATTAGGGATCAATAATTATTGTAGTATAGAACTAGCAAGGAAAAAGTCTAGCTGTACACAGATTAATATTGTTCTAATCTAGTTGCACAGAAAATACTACTTTCTGTTTCCCCATGCAGTTTCATAGTTCTCTGTATGTTTAATAGTAAACTGTGCGCTTATTTTACTTAAGGAAAGCACTTTTATTTATTTGCTTTTAAAAAGTTTGCTGCTGGTCATCTATTTAGTTTTTATTAATCGATAAAAGAGGGGTATTTTTTGTAAATGGTGACAAGCCACTGGCATTCACCTCTGATTGGCTAGACTGTTCTTCTACACGGTACCCTTTGTGTTTATATTTATTTAGATTATTAGCAAAAGTGAAACGGTAAATAGGAGATCCCCATTTTAGGAATCTGGGGTGCTGGCTCTTTACAAGCTGGAACAAGTCCAGAACGCTGGTATGTCCCTTAAATTTAGAGAGAGAAAGAGAAAGTGAGATGAGAAAGGGGTATATGGAAATACCCCAATGGCTCTGCTAAGTATGTAAAGCCTATTTACACATTCTTGGGTGTGGGTGATGTAGGGCCATACAGAGGGACGCACTGTGTATTTTCTGCCTGGGCACTTTTTGTATTTCCTCAGAATACTTTAGGAAGCAGTCAGAAGTCAGTCGTAAATAATACAGCATGTATCAGTACCACAACTGAATAAGAAGGGTAAAGTTAACGAGTTTGGCACTACAGTATGTAAAAATGTAAAAAATGCATATGCTTGCAGCCCAGAATGCAGCAAACTAAACTGGAAAAATTACCTAACAGGTGCTGTAAATGTACAGCTTGTAGGAAAAGAACAGTCCAATGCTTCCTGAAATTACATTGAAACCCAGTTGACAGTTATGAGAGTTAAGCTAAACTTAAAATGTCTGGAACTTCAGGTACCTAGGAAAATCGGGGTGGCACAGTGGTGCAGCAGTTAGTGTTACTGCCTCACAGCAAGAGATTCTCCGGTCTGATTCTCACCCGGGGTGCATTCTGTATGGAGTCTGCATATCCTCCCTGCATTTATGTGGGTTTCCTCCAGGTGCTTCAGTTTCTTCCCACATTCCAAAGACATGTGTCTGGAGCATTTCTCCCCAGGCCTCCACTGAAAATGGGCTCTGTCCCAGTCGACTTTCCCAGTAAACAAATGTTTAATGCATAAACAAATCCATGGTCACTGGATGAGGTTTTTAACTTCTCCATTCAAAATAAGGCAGTACACGCTAGATCAAAAAATGGCTCATGTAGACTAAATTATAATAAAGTTAAACCATGTTTATCTCAATATTTTAAACAGACTCTTGAAGCATACTGAAAGAAGTTCACAGAGCATAGAGGAAAGGCAGGTGACAACATGAGTAATTATACTGCAGAAATAAGCATTTGCTTCCATAGGTGGGTGAGTGGTTGTCAGGTCACGACATTTAAAAGGCTAAGACAACTCTTGGCGAGTAGGCAAGCACTCAGCACTCTGCCTGAGGACGTGAGAATCTGGTTGGCTATGTAGTGCAAGAAAGGAGAAGCCAACCCCACACATCGGTGTAAGGTGATCCATAGGGAGCAGCCAAAGCCATTTGGCTAAGGGTGGAATCCATCAGTTCTAGAGCATGCCCAGGCTTTGGGGTCAAATGTTATCAGTATGACCAAAGGGGGTCATGTGTGTTACTAATGACTTCTGAGACAAGGTGAGGAACAAAATTCATGGGAGGCAGCAAGCAAGGATATCACTACAACAGCAGTAAGTTGTTTGGCGACACCTGCTGAACCAAATAACCATAGAGGACTGAATGCAGTCCTTTTGGATGGGAAAGAGACCATTTCATCAGACATAACTAGTTTTAATTCTACAGCGTTTAAAAAGGAGCAATACTTGCCCATCCAGTTCACTCCAGTTAGGCCCTTGGGAGGAACATTTTTTCAGGTACCAGTCTTTACTTGTATTGGGAAGAAGGGCAAAGGAACAAGCTAGTGGCAGTGTTCAATGGCATCCCAGAGCATGTTTTAATAGGAAATGATTTTGGCATTGCAGTACCTTGTGTACAGCTGGAAACACACAGCCAGGCATGGAGACAATCACATAGGAAAGGCAGCACCGAGAAGACCCAGCCTCCTACCAAGGCTGATGGTGAGGTTATTTTTGGCTGGGGCTAGAAAGTAGCAACAAGCCTGAATCTGAGCCACATGTGTTGAAGGGTACTGGGCTTCCAGTGGAAGGGGATACTTCAAGAGGAGAGTTAGGTGGTAATAGCAGGCCTGAATTTGAGGCACCACTGTCAGGAGATATCAGACTTTCCTCAGGTGATGAGATGGGGAGGTTCACAAAGAAAGAGTTAAGGCAGGCTCATCTGTCAGACCCCATCTCACAGAAATTGAGGGAGGTAGTCAGTGGGTTATTATATAGAGAGTGGACTCCTAAAGAATGCTTATAAGGAGACACGGTACAGCAGCTGGAAGTATAAAAGTCTTGCTGATAAGCATTTCTGGCCATAGTTGACAATATTCCCTTCTGCAGTATTAGAAGTATAAAGCATATAATAAGGCTTAACTTCTGTCTGCAAAATATGTGCCAGTCTACAGCAAGGCATGTGACCAATATCAGATGGTTGACATAGGAAGATATAAAGCTAAAGCTGCTTTGATGCCTTTGCATATTTTGTGAGACCATTTTTAACAGTAGTTATGGACATTGTGGGGCTTCTTAGCTCCTCATTGCACAGGTAAGAGGTACATTCTGTTGGTAATGGATTTCACTACATCATACCCTGAAGTGGTGACTCTGAACCCTGTTGAGGAAGTAAAGGTAGTAAATACTGTTATTCGAAATGTTCAGCAGAGTAGGTTTCCTTAGAGATGCCAGAATGAATGTCAGACTTGCTGGCCTGTTTATGGAATTATTATGAGGTAAAGCATTTACCCTACTATGCACAAATATGCAGTCTGGAGGACAGGATTAACTCTACACTAAAGATCATGTTGAGAGCATTTGCAGACAAGTTTGTTAAAGAGAAATACTGATATTCAGCATCTTCAGTGGACTGCAGGAGAATCAGATGTGGATTTCATGACAGACATTCTCAGTAAGGCTCAGTCTGACACCTCAGTAGGTGAGGTAGCTGTTTCACAGAGCCTATCTCCTACCCTGGTTCAGGAGATTCAGGCAATGCTACAGAGTGTTTGGGACATGTTTACTGATGAACCAGTGTAGCCACCTAGTGAACCTCAATGTGGACATAAGATCATAGCTGCTCATCAATAAGGCACCTTACAGACTACCTGAGTGAGTCACGCAGACCCTGAAAGAGGAACTGCAGAAAATGGTGGATGTGGTTGTGATCCAGGAGTTCAACAAACTTTCCTACATGATGGGTAAGTTGTTTGGGAAAATCAGTAACTGCTCATAACTTGCAGTCATCTGCATACTTAGACAGAGCCCATTAGTATTGGCTTTAACTTCCGCTGGAAATGAGTTGTTTGAGGGCCTATATTTAAGCAGACTTTTAATTGCATAAAAGACAGAAGTCTTGAAAATTAGAATTGATTTAATCAGCGGAGAAACAAAGTTATTAAATTCTGTAAAAGCAAGAAGAGAGCACAATGGGAAAAACTTAGAAAGTGTACAAGAACATCTTGGCATGACATGCAAAGTGGTAAATAAAATATTAAGGAAATGGCATATGATTAAAATTCAGTGGATTCTGGATGGAGATGGTAGTTTGGTAAATGATGATACAGAGATGGTTAATTTGTTTACTAGATATTTTATTTCAGGGGAAAGTTGTGATGGGCAGTATCCTGTGCCTTATTAGGTGTTCACCCCACCCATTAAACTTATTAAATTGTTACTTGAGATCCAAGTTTTCAATGCCATTGTCCATAGTAGCACTAGTCCCTTTTTTATTCAGGATGGAGCTGATCTTCATTTTATTAAACTGGCTATGCATGTGCTTCTGTGACCAATTACGCACATTTAAAATGTATTCATCATGGCTGGATCATTCACATCTTGTAACCAGAATGAAAGAAAAGTGGCAAGGATATCATTACAAGTGAAATGCCTTTTGCACTCTTATATCCCCTATTCACATTTTTGAAATGTTTGGATTATTTGGAATGCAATACAATTTTATCAAATTTCCATTGTGATTTTCAGAAAGACTATTCAACCTCTGTAGCAATTACTAATATTTTGGAATCAGTGTGTAGGGGCATATAAGAATGATAAAACATATGACTATGTATACTAATGTATCCAAACCAATTTATTCTGTTACCTTAAGTGACATCTTAATGACCTTAGACTGGCTTGGGGTTGAAAGACTTACACTTGGATTAGACCATCCCAAATAGAACCAAGATGCTCCCCTCCAAAAAAGGAAGCCAATCTGGTGGTCCCCTGCCATAAACAAACTCTACAACAAAAGGAAGAAACTTTTGCAAAAAAAGATTAAAATCCTAAGATTGGAAAAATTCCCTTGTCAGCCTCAGTAAGAAGCTGAGATCCTTCATAAGATCATCCAAAGATAATTATGAAAATAAAATCGCCACAGATTCTAAAGAGAACCACAAGGTATTCTATAGTTATGTCAGGAATCTCAATGGAAACATGCAGATCTGCTCTGAGTTACAGCACAATGGCACTAAATATACAGAACCAATTGATATTGCTGACATCCTGGCATATAGCTTTAGTGCAAACTTCACCACCCTCTCACCCCCTAAAGGGCCCATCTCAATACTGGAATAATACCAAGTCCCGGTAATTACGACTGCACGGGTAAAAAACACACTCTCCAAAGCCAAGAATACAGCATCCATGGGACCAGACAACATCCCGGGCTGTGTTCTGCATGAACTTCAAAACAAACTGGCAACCCACCTAAGTACCATGTTCAGTCATAGCCTAACTTCAGACTTAGTGCCTACTGAAGGGCACACAGCTATGGTTATCCCACTCCACAAGGGGGGATCCACCATGAACCCTGGGAAGTACCGCCCTATTAGCCTGACAAGCCTGATCCGCAAAGCCATGGAACGTATCATCATGGAACTTATAAACAAAGACATAGGAAATGTTCAAACTTTGGACCCCACCCAGTTTGGGTTCGTGAAAGGCAGATCATGTCTCCTAAACCTGATTGACTTCTTTGAAGCAGTCACCAGAGCCGTGGAAGAGGGTAAAGTGGTTCACACAGCCTATCTAGACCTCGCCAAAGCCTTTGACACCATCCCCCGCTCTGATATCATAGATAAACTCACTAAACTGGGCAAAAATCCCTATGTCATATGATGGGTTGCCAACTGGCTCACAGAACCCACACCCTGAAAGTGGCTGACTCCAAATCTGACTGTAGAACAGTTACAAATGGAGTACCACAGGGTTCAGTCCTGGGTCCACTCTTGTTCAGCATCTACTTTTCTGAAGTTCAGGCCAACACAGAGGGTCTATGGCTAACAAAATTCACAGATGACTGCAAACTGGGAGCTATTATTGAATCCCCAAATGATGTGGACATTTTACAAAAGGGCCTCACTGAGACAGATGCCTGGTGTCATAGCCATGGCCTCAAGCTCAATGCCAAAAAATGCATAGTCATCCCCTTTGAGAAAAACCATGTGCCCATGAACTACCACACAGGTGGTAGTCCACTTAACACCGAAAGTGTGATGAGACCTAGGAACACAGGTGGACAGTAGTCTCTCCTTCAATAACCACATCGCCACAGTAATCAGGAAATCCTTCTAAGTGGCACACCTCATCACAAAAGGTTTCTCATCCAGAAAAAAGGAGGTCAGTTTTCCTCTCTACTCATCCCTCATTAGACCTATTATAGAGTACAATGCCCCATTTGGTATGTACCTCACAAGACATTTACAACAACTGGAAAGGCCACAAAAATACCTCACAAAGAAGATCACTGGCATTTAACAGGTGCCGTATGCAGACCATCTCAAAAAACTCCAGCTCTACTCCGTCGCATATCGCCTACTCAGAGGCGATCTCTGCCTAACATACAAAGCCATGTCAAATTAGAGCTGTTGGACATGCTACACTTACAGAAATCCCAGTCCCTCCAAGTCACATGCTCTAGGGACCTAAACCTTGTTACCACAATAAACAAAACATGCTGGAGGGAAAGGTTCCTGTCCCAGACACTCCCCATACTTTGGAACAGACTGCCCATTTATGTCAAGCAGAGCACCTCATTAGCCCTCTTTTAGAAAAATCTTGATGACTGGATGGGAGATAGGAAATTCACCCCAGGGATCACTTCTGTGTCTCTGTTCGACAGGGCCACAGGAAAATAATTTTTTGGTGGTGAAAGCTAGGGAATCTTTATGGCTAGGCTTGTACAGGCCCTAGGGCTGATAGCCTAGTACTTACCTATGAACCTATGAAACTATGAACATGCAAAAATGTGATACAATATAATGTCTGCTGTCAAACTCTTTAATTCAAAGATGAGGCATTCCTCAGGAATTTATTGAATGTCTTTTACTTTTCTGGTGGTTGTGGACATGTTCTGGTGTCTAGCACTCCGTCCAGATCTGACAGTTCATGTAGATGATATTACTGCGTCAAAATTACAAAACTATCACTACCATCCTGACTGCACAGCAGGATTTTCTATTTATACCATCTTTAAGGAATTAATGTCTGAAGAACACAAACAATGTTCTTTTTTTAATGATTTTCACCTACCTCCAAATGCATTTTCTCTATTGAGTCTGAAAAAAATGAATGGTCAAATTTTGCATTATTTTCAGGTGTTACAGTTGATTCTTGTCTTACTTTTTCTCAACATGTTTATAGTTTAAGAAGAGCTATTTACTCCTGGATTAAGCAGTATGGCCCCTATCTAGAAGGGAGCTAAATCTACCAGCAATACTTCCTAGGATGCATTTTTAGGCTCTGCATAGTCATTAGGTCCTCATGCTTGTACTAAACTATGAATATATGAACCTGTTTATCAGAAACCTGGAAAGACCATATTTGTTACATGCTACTTGTTGTAAATAGGGATGGTGCAGTGATGTAGCAGTTAATACTGTCACCTCACAGCAAGAGGTTCTCCGGTTTGATTCTCAGCTGGGATGCCTTCTGTGTGGATTCTGCATGTCCTCCCTGCTTCATGCGGGTTTCCTCTGGGTAGTCCGGTTTCCTCCTACATTCTAAAGACATGCAGTAGGTGGATTTGACACTCTAAATTGGCCCTAGGTGTGAGTGTGCGCATGTGAGTGTGTGGTGTACCCTCTGAGGAGGGTTGGGCCTTGGGCTAGCAACCTGTCCCCATAAAACCCGTACCTGCCACCGAAACAATGAGTGCTGAAGGGTACTCATTGCCTGATGTGCTGTAGTCACATGACAGAATCCAGGATCCAGGACTTGTTATAAATACTAGACAAACAAGGAGGCTTATAGGGGGGAAAGGAGTAACTGTCCCAGATGCAAGCTGTTAGGGGACACAATTGGCAATGCCCATAGGGCAGTAGTAGGGTACTAGTAATGTATTTGCAGTATTTATTCACTATCAGGTCACAATTCGGTTGCCATTATTAATTCATTGAAAGAGTCTCAGAGTCATTGCGGCTAAATGAATGACTGCATAAATGAGTATTGGAGGAGTCAGAGATTTAGACAGTTAACCTCGAAAGGGGATTTTCTGCTCTATAGTTTGAGAGGGCACCAGTCTGGGGGACTATCCCAATGTCAATCTACCTAGTCACTGCTCTCTTGTTCTGGAATAAGAAAGTCATTGGTTATTATCAAAATCCAATTATAATACATGCATCTATGTTGCATGTTCATAGGTAAGTAAGTACTAGTCTAGATGCCCTTATGGGCCATTTTAAGCCTAGCCAATTTCCCTTCTAAATGGGAGAATCAAACCCTGCACCTTGTGTCTGTGAGGTAAACACCTTAACTATTATATCAACCCCTAACCCCCTTGCAAGTGCCAAACAGCAATGAAAAAGCAAAGCATTCTTTGTTATTTTTTTCTAAGATATATTGCAGAGCTTCCCTGTAATAAGCTTCACTGTAAATTATATTCAGAATCTGGAGAATTATGTTAATAAATAAGGTTAGGCATGCCATTGGCATTGTGGTATTTAAACTCATGCGTGACAAATTATCTTGTTTATTTTATGTTAAAAGTATTATAAAATTGGAGTCTAGATTGTCTAGTATTATAAAATGGCAGTCCCTATTTTTCAAAAGCAAAGGCTACCAAATTATTTTTTTATGTTACTTCTCTGATTTGAGATCAGAGAAGTAACGTAAAAAAATAATTTGGTAGCGCGGTGGTGGTGCTGCGGTAGCATTATCGCCTCACAGTAAGACGCTGTCTGGTTTGATTCTCAGCTAGAACGTCTTCTGCGTGGAGACATGCGTGAATGGGCATACCTTCGTTGAAGGTTGTGCATCAGGCCTGGCAAGCCGGTACGTAAAAATCAACTGCCAATCATTAGCGGACCGGAGTTCCACTGTGACGACCCCTAATCGGGAAAAGCTGTAAGAAACGAACTTCTCTGATTTGAGATACTAATAGTTATCCACTTTTAACCATAGCTGACTGGCTTTTAAAGGCATGCTAAGAGTCTTTTTGGGTGGTATTCATGGAAGCATAAAAGGAGCTTGTGAATCACACTACCATACTTGTAATGAGCAAAGTACAAACTAATAATACTGGTTTCAGAAGTGCTCACCTTTTCAAGCGAACAACTAATATAGTCTTGCAGACCTGAATCAGTGTAACTTGACATGAAATGTGCTTAGTTATGTAGAGAAAAATCTGTATGTGTGTCTGTAAGTTCACAATTAGTCTTGTTTTTCATTTATTTATTTAACTTGCTTTTGTTTACCAGGTTTGTCCAACAGGGTTTGAATAAAAACCCATTATCAATGCAGGCCTGGATAGAAAAGTTCCACCATATTATACATATGTTTAAACAAACATTCAGTGCTATACATAAACTTACAGGAGATAATATACATTAACAACATAAATTTGCTAACTATAGTTCATTCATATGAAAGAAGAAGCAACTATTACAGTATAAATTAAAGAAAGTTATGCATTAGTACATTGAACATTGAGCATTTGAACAGGTATATTAGTGGGTTTATCAGATAAATAAAAGATTATGTGATTAGTGCTTCAAATTCAAATAAATGGTAGTGAAGGAAGGAACTAGGTAAGGCAGAAAATGTTAATATTGTAGTTAAGAGGTAAGGTGTAATGCAGGTTCAGTAGAGACAATTGTGTATCTGGCTATCACAAGGTTTATATTAGAAGCATACAGGTGCAGGGTGAACAGTGTCACAAAATAATGTATACAGCTGGGATATGCTGATAAAACCATTCACGTATTGGTGAAGACTGGTTGTGGGGTATAGGTTTCTAAAATAAAGCGAAATGGATTGACAACATAGCAAATTAAAGATAACAGTTATACTGTAGGAAATTCATTGATTTGATAGATGATATTTTAGTTGTGTTAAAGGAAACTGTATTCTGAATGGATTTCAGTGGTAGTGGGATGTGGTACCAATATCAACTGTCACCTGCAGTATTAGATGATTTGGCTACAGTGATTAGTGATTTTGCACTACACTGTTGGGGAGTGGTGGTATATTAGGTTCATAGGTTCATAGGTAGGTACTAGGCTATCTGCCCGCAGGCATTTATAAGCCTAGTCAGAATGTGTTGGCTTTTGTCGCCCTCTTAGATTAGTTCCCTGTGTCTCTGTCCAGCAGAGCCATTGAAGTGATCCCCGGGGTAAATTTTCTGTTTCCCATCCACTCGTCAAGGTTTCTCTTGAAGAGTGCTAGCGAGGAGCTCTGCCTAATGTAGATTGGAATCTTGGTTCCAAAGCATGGGAAGTCTCTCGGACAGGAATCTATCCATCCAGCACATCCTATTTATTGTTCTGGTGAGGTTAGATCCCTACAGCATGTGGCTCGAAGGGATAAGGTTTTCTTTAGGTGGCGCATGTCCATCAATTCTGGGTTGGACATGGCCTTGTATGTCAGGCAGAGATCACCTCTGAATAGGCGGTATGCAACCGAGTACAGCTGGAGTTTCTTCAGTCAAGCTGCATAGGGCATCTGTTTGAGGCCAGTGATCCTCTTGGTGAGGTACTTCTGTGGACTTTCCAGCTGTTGCAGGTGTCTTGTAAGGTACATCCCAAATTGGGCGTTGTACTCTATGACTGGTCTGATGAGTGATGAGTAGAGGGGCACAATGACCTCTTTTGATCTGGATGCAAACCCTTTTGTGATTAGGTGGGCCACATAGAAGGATTTTCTAACCACTTTGGCAATGTGATTATCAAAGGAGAGATTACTATCTACTTGGGTCCCCAGATTCCTTATTATGTTTTCTGTATTTAGGGGACTACCACCTATGTGGTAGTTTGTAGGTGATTTGTTATTTCCAAAGGGAATAACTATGCACTTTTTGGCATTTAGCTTGAAGCCATGATTTTGATACCAGGTATCCATCTCAGTAAGACCCTTTTGGAGGATGTCTGTGTCAGTCGGTGAGTCAAGTATAGCCCCTAGTTTGCAGTCGTCTGCAAACTTGGTCAGCCATAGTCCTCCTGTGCTTGTCTGTACCTCTGAGAAGTATATGCCAAACAGGAGAGGTCCTAGGACTGAGCCCTGGGGAATGCCACTTGTAACCGGTTTACAGTTAGACCCAGCTCCTGCAACTCTCACCATGTGGGTTCTGTCTGTGAGCCAATTAGCAACCCATCTTGTGACATAGGGATTTATGTTCAGGTTGGTGAGCTTGTCTATAATACCAGAATGGAGAATGGTGTCGAAGGCCTTTGCCAGGTCTAGGTAGGCTGTGTGTACCACCTTTCCCTAATCTATAACCTTAGTAACTGTCTCAAAGAAGTCCACCAGGTTTAGGAGGCATGATGCCCTTAATAAAGCTGAACTGGGTAGGGTCCAGTGTTTGGAGGTTCCCAATGTCTCTGTTAATGAGTTCCATGATGATGCACTCCATAGCCTTGCAGACCAAGCTAGTCAGGCTTATAGGGTGATAGTTCCTGAGGTCTGTTGTGGCTCCACCTTTG
Source organism: Protopterus annectens (assembly GCF_019279795.1). NCBI lineage: Eukaryota > Metazoa > Chordata > Ceratodontiformes > Protopteridae > Protopterus > Protopterus annectens. The sequence goes on along the minus strand of NC_056744.1, from coordinate 433,240,832 downwards.
TGGAGCGGAATAACCGTTGCTGTGCACCACTCTATGGGTATGTAGCCTGTGGAGAGACTGAGTTTTAACAGTGTGTTTAGGTGAGGGGTTAGTTTGTCTTTGAGCTCATGTACGTCACAGCCTGGGACACCGTCCGGTCCCATTGATGCTGTGTTTTTGGCTTAGGAGAGGGCTATTTTAACCTGAGTGTCTGTGATTTCAGGGGCTCTATATTCTTCTGGTATGGTTATGGGCCATACTGGGGTGAGAGGGGGGTGAAGTATGCACTGAACCCATCTGCCAGGATGTTGGCAATATCGGTTGGTTCAGTTTATTTTGTGCCATTCTGCAGTAACTCCAAGCAGATCTGAGCATTGCCACTTAGATTCTTGACATAGCTAAAGAATGCCTTGTGGTTTTCTTTGGAGTCCTTGGCAAGTTTTCTTTCAAAGCTCACCTTGGACAATTTTTATGAGGGATCATATTTTCTTGCTGATAGTGATCAGGGATGTCTTCCCTTCTTGGGATTTTACTTTTTTCTGTGCTAGTTCCCTCCTTCTATTGTATAGCTTGTTTATGGCAGAATAGTTTCCTTTTCTTGGAGGAGTGAGTCTTGGTTTTTCTTGGGATAGCATGATTCATGCATTCTTGTAACGGTCTGCATAGGGCATCTGTTTGAGGCCGGTAATCCTCTTTGTGAGGTATTTGTGAGGTATTTCTGCGGCCTTTCCAGTTGTTGTAGATGTCTTGTGAGGTACATACCAAAAGGGGCATTGTACTCTATAATGGGTCTAATGAGTGATGAGTAGAGGGGAACAATGACCTCTTTTCTTCTGAATGAGAAACCTTTTGTGATGAGGTGTGCCATGTAGAAGGATTTCCTGACTACTGTGGCAATGTGATTATCAAAGGAGAGACTACTGTCCACCTGTGTCCCAAGGTCTCTTATCACACTTTCGGTGTTAAGTATACTACTGCCTATGTTGTAGTTCATGGGTACAGAGTTTTTACCAAAGGGGATGACAATGCACTTTTTGGCATTGAGCTTGAGGCCATGGCTTTGACACCAGGCATCTGTCTCAGTGAGGCCCTTTTGTAGGATGTCCACATCTTTAGGAGTTTTAATTATGGCTCCTAGTTTGCAGTCATCTGCGAACTTCATTAGCCAAAGACCTTCTGTGTTAGCCTGTACTTCAGAGAAGTAGATACCAAACAGGAGAGGACCCAGGACTGAACCCTGTGGTACTCCACTTGTCACTGGTCTGAAGTCGGATTTGGAGTCTGCTACTTTCACAGTGTGGGTTCTGTCAGTGAGCCAGTTGGCAACCCATCTTGTGACACCGGGATTTATACCTAGTTTAGTGAGTTTATCTATAATTCTAGAGTGGGAGATGATGTCGAAAGCCTTGGCAAGATCTAGATAGGGTGTGAACCACCTTACCCTTGTCTACGGCTTTGGTGACTGCTTCAAAGAAGTCTTTCAGGTTTAGGAGACATGATATGCCTTTTACAAACCCAAACTGGGTAGGGTCCAGAGTTTGGAAATTACCAATGTCTTTGTTTATAAGTTCCATGATGATACGTTCCATGGCCTTGCAGATCAGGCTCGTCAGGCTAATGAGGTGGTAGTTCCCGGGGTCCGTGGTGGCTCCCCCCTTGTGGAGTGGGATAACCGTTACTGTGCGCCATTCAGCAGGCACAAAGCCTAAGGTGAGGAGTCTCAGGAGGAGTGTTCAAATACAGACTTACAGGAGGGGCAGGCAATTCCAGCGCCACCAACACTAACACCAAAACAAGAACAGGGAGAGTGGGTGGGGACAAACAACAGTTGTACAGATTACAGAGATATTAAATCAAAATGCAGACAGAAAATGAGAATAAACACTTATCTTTTCTCAATATCACAGCTGGCAGTAGGTCAATCTCTCTGCAGCAGCCTGAGCAACAGGTATATCTGATTTGTTTAATATCTGATTAAGTTCAGAAGGTCTGTGTAATTTTCTGGCTTATAGAGAAGTGTGTGTATTGCAGTTAGCTGAGAAAGAGCTAGGTGATGTGCTAGTTCTAACCGGTTTAATTCTATGAGGGCTGGTGCTGATGTGTTCTACTGTTTACTGCAAATTTGGCTATATAATTGTAACATTGTTCAAGTTTGGGCAGTTGCAAGACGTGAAATTTGATAAAGATTGGGGCAGCATAGAGGAGAGACAGCTGTAAGAAAGTAGAGGCAATACAACTTCTGGCTTATGTCAGTGAGGTAGCTTTTTTTGATCAAATATTTTTATTGAAATAAGAAAATTATAATTTTAACAATAATATGAACATCATGGATACAATTTTTGAGCATAAAAGAAGTGAGGTAGCTTTCTAATCTATATAATGTATCTAGTCTTTGATGAGTTTGTTTAACTATGTGTGATATATGGTGGTCAAATTTCAACAGGGCATCTGTGATGACACCCAATAATTTTGTGTGGTTTACTTGTTCTATCACAGTGTTGTTGGCAGAGACAACACTGCATGACTGATCTTATGCACAGGCAAACTAGGCAATCAACTGGAGTGCCAGTGCTTGTTGTTTTTACAAGTGTGCTCTTTCCCTGTTTATTTATTTTTGAGAGCAATATTTATTTACACTAAATAATAACTAAATAACTTGTCTCAGAAGAATAAAATTAACCCAGGAACATCACATAAACATTGCAAGGTCACGGGAGTACAGACCTCACAGTGCTCAGATGTAGACATGGAGGTGCACTTGAAGGAAACTTTTTTTTAATATTTCTACTCAAAATAAAATCTGGGACATTCTTCATATTTTTGGGAATATTTTGTAGAGTGGAGTGGTAGGTTAATGTATTATTTTCAAATAAAGTTGGCAGAGATGAAGCAGATACTTTTTATCTTTTAGCTTTGGATAGACAGTTGAGATGCAAGGAGTGGCATGGTGCTGAGATAAGCATTTTTACAAAATTATTGGCAGGGATAAACCAAATACATTAGCAATATTTCTAGCTATGTAATTTGTGCAGACAGTTGGAGGTGTTAGTTTTTACAGGAATGCTGGTAGTGGTCAACCAGATGTTTTAGAAACTATTTCTATGGCTTTGTGATTTATGTGGCACAGCGTGGATTGGAATACTCCACTTGTTTGTCTGAACTGTGGAGCTGAAATATTACATAGCCATCAGACATAGAGCTCAATGAAATAGGGACAAATCTCACAAAACTGGGGACAAATTCAGAAATAATCAGGATACTTAAAATATTACTACTATTAAGACATTGACAGAATAGGAGAATGTGGGTTAATATACATTTTTGAAGTAATAGAAGTCATTAACTCTAATTATCTGTCCTTATTTATTAAGTATAACTCACCACCTTAACTCCAAAACTCACCAGTTTTAGGAGGGATTAACAGGGTCAGAGTTAAAATTTGAGTCAGAATCAGGGACATTTGGGAGGTCATGTCATCAGATGTCATGGCTATAACTGCTGGGTGGGGCTGGGGATTGGCTGGATAAAATTAACTGATCCTCTGGTCATTTTCTCAGTTTAAACACTC
>NC_056744.1:433207285-433232285 GCF_019279795.1 Protopterus annectens | reverse complement strand
TTCATCATATTGATCATTGCTGCAGTAGCCCTAGCTATATGGGTTATATCCAGCCAAAGATATAATAGCTGGCCATTTCTATTAGCATAGGCCCTTCACATAAGCTGAAGTAGGCTGCGTCCTCAATCCACTTAGCACTGGCATAAATTTTGATGACATTATCTTACATGAACAGATCACCTACAGACAATTTTTTACACTGCTGAGTAGCTAGAAAATGTGAGAGAATTATAGCAAGTAAGGAAGAGAGATGAGAAGAAATAAAAAGACAATGATACAACAAAAGGTACTTGGAGATATGTTACTAGTAGGTACAAGACAGTAAAATGTAAATATAGATTGATTAAAGTGATTAGTTCCTATTTCTGCCTTCATGATTGTTTTATTGTGGTAGCGTCTCTTTCTGTGGTTTCACCTGATTCTTTTCATGATTTGCTGTTGTTTTCCCTTTTTTCTGTTATTTTTCATTGTGTGATGCTCTTCCTCCATTTAATATCATATAAGGCATTCCACAACTGTCAGTTTAGTGTGTGAATGCAGTTTTGAGTACTGGAATGGTTTTTGCCATTTAGAAAGAATAATAATTCCCATTTCAGTTTAGCTAGATTACTGATTTTCTCTGAAATCAGCAAACTCATTTCCAAAGAGATGTAGTACAAAATATTATTTTGATTTGTAATTTAAAACATACTGCTTTTCACTCATCCAAGACTGAACTGATCCTCCCGTGTGCTTTCTCAACCTTTCCCCGTAACCTACAGAGCTAGTTCAGTTACTGCCACAGACACATGTGCAGTTCTTTAACATTTGGAGGGGGAAAGTATTTGGCAGTATCAGATTTTGATGACTGTATTGGTGTATACCAGTCTATCTGTTCCCTTCATCTCTGACAGTGCCAGCTCTTGTACAATATATATATATATATATATATATATATATATATATATATATCTTCAGTTTAGAAGTCAGTACTACATGTCTTCATATTGGTTAAGCCACTCACACCTAATGATGCAAAATACAAGCACCGCTTTGATAGGGAGACAGTAGCCATTTTTTTTTGGGGGGGGTGGTAAAATATACTTCAAGAATAGATTATCAGATGATGTCATAGTAAATCAAGTAAAATAATGCCACACTGAACTTGAACCAAGGAGCAAATCCTTCAGATAAAATGAATGAAATGAGCCCTGATAACCGAACAAGGATACAACAGGAATATCCAAGCCAGGCCACGAAGAGGTAACCTGGGCATCTCTTGCCAGTTGATTTTCTTTGCTAACTGCTTTACTGAAAATGTTTATTGTACCTCAGTTACAGCTACATCCTTTATTACGGTAGGCATCAGCACATCTTTGCCAGTCAGTGACACTATACCAAGCAGAAATGTCTGTTTATATATCTTCCTTTTCTTTTAAATTATTGACTCAAACATTGCTCAATACCATACCACTCACTACATTCAATGCACTCGTGTGGACCTCAAGTCACAAACCACCTGTATATCTGCAGTAGTTTGAGTGTACATACCGTGCAAAATGTGTCTAGTGTATATGTGAAGACTGCCAGCCTAGCCAGATAGAATTTTGTAGATAATTCTGTCATTTGTAAATATTAATATAAGCCACAGGCTTGTTCTCTTAAATGGGAAAAATGGCTTTAAATGTGGAACTGCAAAAATGTAACAACAGTGCACTCTGCTATAACAAAACTGACAAGTCAGTTCTTTGATGTCAAAACTCAGAGCCGATATATCTGGATGAAGGAATTATGCCTATTGTTTTGAGGCCAGAGTTAATGGCTAGAATTTGCATGTATATATTTTTTTTATTGCTCTGGTTCCTGACCAGCTGCAAAATGAAAGGGGCGATTAACCTCTGAGAGTCTGTTAGCCTGGGAAACAAAAAGAAATGATGTAATCTGAAATGAATCAGTGGTACTATGTTACCAATTTAAGGACAGAAAGAATGAGTGCATTTTGTCTTGAGAACATCCAGCATCACCAGCACTGCCTGTATCTATATGTATGTAGGATCTTAGACTTTAGTGTTTCTCTTAGATATAGCTAGGGAATAGGAAGATTAGACTAGTTTGTTTTTCTGTGATGTCAGAACTGTTCTATGGTATTAAGTATTTCTCTGTGATCTCTGAACTCTTGACTAGCACTGTGTAGTAAGAAGTATTGTCTTGTGTTTTTATTATTTATTATTAAATATTTTTAAACCTTTCAGCTGTGGCTGTTTTGGGTAAAGATAATTTAAGCTCTAAGAGTATATTACATGTATATAGTGATACTGTACCAAATCACTCCAAATAAGCTTTGCTGTTCAGTCACACTTACCATTTGGATAATAATATTGCACAATAATAATTGGACAGCCTTTAATAAGGGCCTTTGAGTAGCTGATAAATATTAGCTGGGTGCTGGCAGTGATTTATACTGTATAGTCTGGGTAAAAGGGGCACAGCTGGAGAACCTGTGCCAGCCTTCCCCAGGAGTTTCTGTGTGGTTGTAGAGAACTCTTATCTCAAAGCATGTGTGTGTGTGTGTGTGTGTGTGTGTGTGTGTGTGTGTGTGTGTGTGTGTGTGTGTGTGTGTGTGTGTGTGTGTGTGTGTGTCAGCTACTTGGGCAGGGACACGAAGCACTGATTGGACAGAGAGGGTGCTGGAGGTTTTAGCTTGCCCACTAGGCTGAGATCTGGACCCTGTAGCTGTGCCAGTGGGGAGTCTTATTGGGGACCTGGAGAGAAAGGGAGAAACCAGCCCCAGACCGACTGTGATTTCTGTGTGCTCTTAAGGGAAATTGTACTTTACTGTGTGTGTATTTATTATCCTTTCCCTATATGGACGCCCCTCACTGGTATTAGTGGTGAGGATTGAGGCTCCTTGATTACCGGGCCAGTGCACGGGTGTCACAGTATACAGTATTCTGTGTCTTTTTCAGTTTTCCTGCTTTACTATAGCTGGTCTTTACTGAAAAAGAGCCCATGGTCAAGCCCACTTACCTAAATAAACAAAATACAAATGTATGTATGTAAATGTAATTAAGTATATAATATATTATAATAGAATAGAATAAAATGTAATATAATATAATATAATGCAATAATATAGAGAGTTGTACTGTGGCATTGTGGGTAACATTATCACCTCGTAAGAAAAGGTTTTACAGTTAGATTGTTGGTTTGGGTGCCTTCTGTATGGAGTCTACATGTCCTGCCTATGTATTTGCAAGTTTTCCCTGGTTAGTCTGTTTTTCTCCCAGCTCCCAAAGACATGCTATAGATTGATTGTTGAGTCTGCAATTTACACAGTTATGCATGTGATTTGTGGGTGATACAGAAGAAAGGTCTGGCAGTTTATTTCTGTTTCCCTACCTGCCTGATAAACTCCATGGATAATGTAATCTGTTCACATGGCCACTAGAGGAGTCAGATATGAATTGTGAGCATGGATAAATTACTATTTAACATATAAAAATAAATAAAAATAATGAACCAGCACTTACAATGTTATTCAATTACAGTTGCATATTTGTAAAACATTTAACTTATTTATCTTGCTGTATAATGTATATACAGTATGCTGGTCAGCTATATAGTTTACAATATTTCAAGGAAGATATAATTTTGTGATTTTCTTATCATGATTTTTTTTTGGAAAAGTGAGATTTACTTGCTTCCTATATAAATACTACACAAGCACTAACATCATTATTTCTAAGGCTGCCCATTAGCAAGCTATACATTATCAGTATGGTACTGATCATCTGAGAAAAAAATCACCTTGTTTAACATCTGAGTTATCTGCAATGTAAGCTCTGCCTGTATGTTTGTATGTATGTATGCAAACACCCACTAAACCTCCCGTATACCTCTGTCTATTCACATTCTACAACCTCTACTTAGGATTTGTCTTGGCATTACTTCTAATTCTTGTAAATATTAGAACATGCTAGCTTTTCAGCACTGTGACTAAACTGTTAGTATGTTTATATTTTTAGTACTCACACTTTCTTATGTGACAACTATAATTTGTTCTGCACACCGGCATTTCAGTTTGTACTCTATTTTATCTTATGTATAAAGTTTCTTTTTATTGATGTAGACGTTACTGGAGCTTTTCTCCTTGGGTCTCCACAGAAAATGTTTTTTTTTTTTTTTTTTTTTGTAACTCAGCTGGACCGACTTGGTTAACAAATGTGAAATAAATAAATAAATGTTTGAATATGGGTGTGTGTGTGTGTGTGTGTGTGTGTGTGTGTGTGTGTGTGTGTGTGTGTGTGTGTGTGTGTGTGTGTGTGTGCACGTACATGCAAACATGCAGCTATCTGTTTGTACATGCAGTGGATTTTCCAAGGACAAATTTTTATCGGAACAGTACTGTTGTGCCTTTACTTACCTTTGTGAAAAAATTAAGTCCCACTCTAAGGAGCACACATATGTTTCTGCCAGCATAACCTGAATTCTGTTTTTATTCTCTGGCTGTAATCAGATGGCAATTTTTCAAAGTCAAAGTCAAAGAAAACTTGTATTGTCATTCAGGACTACACAGCAGTGTAGCTGAATGAAATTACAATGCTTCGTTCTCAATGCAGGAAACAGTTGCACATATAGACAGAGAAAAATTAATAAAATGTCACAGTAGAAATTTAATAAGTAGCAATTAGTAAGTAAATTTGGACAGCAGTGACCCACACCCATCCCAGAACAAGAGACAAGGAAGACCAGGAACAATATAAAGGTAATATTGTCAAAGTAAAACTGAGACAATAGCAGCATATCTGTGATTAGACCGAATTACAGTTTGTGTATTGCACTTTACAGTCCTTCAGTGTGGTAGGTGAGCTACCTTAGTATTGTACTTGGTTATTGCACATTCATAAAATAAGCCACTTGATAGGCTAGTTATGTAACAGAAGTGGGTGAGTGTTTCGACAGACTCATGGTTCATTTTTTTCCAAGAGGTCAACAGTCTAATGGAGAGCAGAAAGAAACTGTTCCATGCTGAGTCAGCATTATATCATTATATTATAGTTTACACAGACATTCTCTGATTTGAGTGTTAATACTCTTCTCTTCAATGTTGTGAGACTTAATATTCATTTATTTCACTTAAGAAAATAAGAACTACATCATCAATGATTAATTACAACATATGTGCATCTTGGAAAATAGGCTGTCATGGAAAAACGTCTTATATATTTAAGCATTTTTACAAAAAAAAAATGGTACCAAAATAAATATGCTCATCCCATGCAAAAGCTAATTAACCCCCCCCCACACTGCCCTTTCTCAGTGTAATTATATACCAATGTCATGCAGGGTATGTGTTCACATCAGAAGTACTACTCAGCATATATAGTAATGCTTTCAACTGTTTTGGGAAAATTATAAGTAGCTATTTTTTTTTAGGTAGCCATGCTGTCCAAGACTGGATTTCTGCGTTGTTCCTTTTGAGTGGTAGCTCCATGACAACATTTTTCTTTTTTCAAAAAAAAATGCCAACATTAACTAGACTAAATAAAGTATTGTGAAAATGGAATATTTTTTAAATAACCTTTTGTACTATGTTTGCATTTTCCTCAAATGATAAGTATAATAAAACAGTATTGCGGTATGAAATCGAACCAGCGTACACCTAAGTTCTTTTACCCACTAACTGAATGACAAATGTTACCTGATCGGCTCACACTGTCCGTGACCCTAGTTATCTTGTTTGTTATTTTCATTTTAAAATTTATTTCATGTAACAAAAAGTTAAATTTTATTTTTTATCTCTGCATTCACACCTGGGACATGCCCAGGTCATGAGGCTTTGATTCACTGCTATTAAGTGTGTTATGTTACATATTACAAACTTCTGCAGCCACCAGCATAACAAGGTGAAAATACTGTTGTCAAGTGTGCCGTTTTACTAAATGGAGAGTCTCAAACACAAAATGCCTTATACTTCCATGGGAATATCGTTAACGCCCATAGCATACTGTGTAATCCAATTATGTTCTATATAGTACAGAATTATCTAATTCTATAATGATTATATATCACTGTGATGACTACAATTTATATGCAATCTCTTTCTGTTACCCACATATTATTACTTCACATCATTACCAATGAAAGTCATTGTTTAGCGCTGACAAATGTGCAATTTTCTTTACACTCACCATTACTGGAGCAAATATAAGCATTTTCATCTACACTGCAGTTGTTATAAATTAATTAGTAACCCTCCCTTTAACAGCTTCCACTTCAAATCAGAACTAAGCTTAACTCTAAAACATCTCAAACAACATATACTACAAACAGAAACTACCTTTTGTGTCAGCTGTATGAGAAACAATGACATTTTTTTCTCATTTTCATAGATTTACTATCACAGACACGTGTAAAATACCAGTATCCATTATTCCTGTTCATAAATTCTTAACCTCTCCAAATGTATTAGCCCCTGAATTTGACGGCCATTGAAGTTTACATGATGGTTCTGAACTAATTGTATAATAGATATTGGTGGCCCTACACCTTTAAATATTAGAATAATATTAAGTGTTAGTAGTATCATGTGACATAATGGCTGCCAGTCAGGATGGACTTTGTTAAATGTTATGTAACAAATAAAGCGAAAGCATCCAAAAAACAGTCACCAGTAATCCAAAATGATATGAATGCTGTGATGAAGTCCCACTTGTTGAGACGAAAACGCGTTCTTGATTTCAGTATTGAAGTGCGTTAATGTGTTTGTGAAGTTTAAGTGTTTGTGGTGTTAATAAACTGTTTCTCGTACCATTACATGGTGGAGTTTTATGGCACACAGCATTCATATCGTTTTGGATTACTGGTAAATGTTATGTATGCTATCCTGTCCCTCACCATCCCTGGCATATCCTGATGTTATTCTTCTTACAATGCAAGATATTACAGGACGTCCAAAGTGAGCTTATACTGTGACTCTAGGGACCCACGATGCCAGAATAAAAATAGAGAAAATTACTCTCTTTGACAACTTAGATCTTCTTGCCTGTTCAGCACATAGTTCTGACCTCAAGTTAGATACTCATTTTAAAATGTCAGAAGGGCAACTGACCTTAAAGATTAAGGCTTTAAACTGGACTCTGTCAAATGGTAAAAATGTTAATTAAGTTGGTTTGCAGTTGTATAATATAAACTAACCTGAACTGCCTCATCTTGAAGTATTCTAACTCATGCCTCATGGCTGTCAGAAGAAATAATCAACACCATTTTAATTTCTAACTATCCGTATAGCTGCATGATAACTTTTCTAAGAACTAGAATCTGTCGATTAAAAAAAAAAACTTGTAGCTCGTTAAAAGTAGAATAGCTGATAAACCCGAACAATTCATGTGCTATGTTCTTCATCTTATAAATGAAGAAGCTGTGAAAGTATATAACTTTTAACTTCAAATAGAGGGAAAAGACACATCAGCTCTAATGAAAGCACAGACAAATGATCCTTTGAGGTGTTTATGAGCTGTTTCCTGTACCCAGGGTGTAGGTTTTGATTCCATTTTCTTTTGCCAGCTATGTGGTTTGGTCTCCCCATCGTGATTTGTTTATTTACTGAAGCAAGTTCAGAGTTTTTTTCTAATGTTCACAGGATTATTTGATTTGTGAAGATCCAGGAAAATTAATTATACCTGGTAGCTTCGACTACCAGATCCATAATTGCCCAGAAAGCAAGGCACAGATTCCTCCTAAAGAGTCTGTAGGAGACTGAATAAAGGGGTAGGACCTCTGGCCTTTAGTAGACTGGGCCCTTTGGTCCCATGATCTTTTTGTCAGGAATCTTTGTAGTTTCTCTAACTGCTTGATATGTTTAGTAAGACACATCCTAAAGAGGGCGTTGTATTCTAGGATGGGCCTTATCAGTGCAGAATACAGAGGGATCAGGACAACTTTGGATGAAGAGGAAATATGCTTTGTGATCAGCTGTGCCCAGTAAATGGATTTTCTGAACACTGTTGCAAAATGATGATCAAGAGAGAATGGGTTATCTACCCATGTTCCAAATCTCTCATAAAATCTTCACTTTCAGATGCGATGTTTTCTAGCTGAGTGGATGATTTGTTTGACAAGTACAACAATGTTGCAGTTTGTAGCATTTCATTTTAGCTTGTTTTCAGTGCACCAGTTATTAAAATGTATAAGTTCACTTTGCAGCTTCTGCATATTAGAAAGGGGATTCAGGTATTATACCCAGGTTGGAATCTTCTCCAAATCTGGTTAAACAGAATTCCCCATTTTTGATTTGGAGATCAGTTAGTGAAGTATATGCTAAATAGCAATAGTCCCAGCATGGAACCTTGTTGTACATCAGTGGTTACTTTTATATTTTCTGAGGACATACCTGCCATCCCCAAAGTGTGGGTTCTGTCCGTCATCCAATTTGCTATCCATCTAACAACATAGGGATTGGTTTGTAGTAAATTTTACATGTTGATAATGTTGTGTGGAATATTATTAAATACTTTTGCAAGGTGAAGGTGTGATGTATGGACAGTGTGAACATGGCTTGTGTTACCTTCCCAAAACAGTTACCAAATTCATCAGCTCGAATTGACCATTAACAGTCTTAATGGTCTGAGAGGTTTGGGGGGCTTATCATAGTACAACATTTGTGACTGACATTTTTTCAAAAGTTGATCTTTGACCATTCTGTTATTCTTCATGTTTGATACTAACAATTGTTTACTGATCAGTAAAGTTGTTCTTGTCTGTCTGCACATTAATCTCCGAGCAGGTGAACGAAGCAAGTTAACTCAAGGAATGTTTCTGAGATTCAGTAAGTTAAGTAAAACATCGGTACCATCTCTCTTGGATTTCTCCAGCAAACATCTTGCACTTTGAAGTGCATGCTCAGCTAATCCATTGGGCTGTAGATACTCAGGACTACTAGTAGTAATATGGACAAAGTCCCAAGACTCAGCAAATCTCTTCAACTGCTGACTTGTAAACTGTGCACCATTGTCAGATATGACTTTGTGTGGACTACCACGGAAAGAAAACTGTCTCTTCAACTTAGTAATGACAGTGCTAGACATTAAGTTAGGAAGAAGGTCAATTTCAAACCAATATGAATAAGAGTCTAATAACATTAAGTAATGCTGACCATTCCATTCCAACATATCAGCAGCATCCATCAACCATAGTAGTTCAGGAATCTGGTTTAACTGAAGTGTTTCCTTTTGCTGGTGCTGTTTAGTGCTGTTACAAACTGAACATGATAAGAGTTTCCTTCTCTAAATTATTAGACATAGAAGGACAAAATACTGTGTCTCTTACCCTTCTTTTGGTTGAATTAGTACCTGGGAGCCCACAATGCAGCATTTTGATATATTTCTGTTGTAATGCTTTAGGAATTACCACTTTTGGACCTTCCATGATGAGTCTTTTCAGCATAAGCTCATCTCAGTAAGGAAAATGCTTCTGTATGTCAAGCAGTAGACTGGTTTGTCATGCTGGCTATCCTTGACTGATAATTTTTAGCTTCTGGAGAACTGGGTCTGAAGCTGTGTGATTTTTATGCTCATCAATGACATGACAATGAAAAAAATTCTGATTTCGATTACTTCTAAGTCTGCTTTCTCATTTTCATGTTGCTCTGTTGTTTGTCTGGGTGCTTTTGACAAAGCATCTGCAAGATATAAATATTTAACTTTTGTATAAACAATATTGAAATTGTACTTTTGCAGTTTTAAAATTATGGGTTGCAGACATGCTGGGGCTGTGTGCATTGTCTTTTTCAAAATAGTCACTAGAGGTTGGTGATCATTCTCTGTTTGGATAGGTCTGCCATAAGTATAATCACTGAACTTTGAACCTGCAAACACCAAAAGCTCTTCCTCAATTTGTGCATACTGCATCACTGTTTGAGTTAAAGTTCTGTATGCATAGGCTACTGTTATGTCTTCCTGAAGACATGCTGCACCAAGACCGTACTTTGAAGCATCTCACGAAAGAGTTACAGTTTTGTGAACATCATAATATCTCAATGTGAGTGGACTGGCAATTTTCTGTTTCAGAATATCAAATGCTCTTTGGTGTTGTTTGAACCAGGACCAAATTGCATTTTTGCGTGCCAACTCACGTAAAGGTGACAAAAACTCATTCAAGTCTGGGATGAACTTTCCTAAACAGTTGGCCATACCAAGAAAACATTGTAAAGATGTGACATTTTCTGGAACTGGCATCTCATGAATAGCTGCTTGCTTAGACAGATCTGCTTGTAAGCCAAAACTGGTAAACAAATTACCCATTTAAGTAACTTCTTTACCATTGTCCCCTACAATAATGTCATCTACTATAATAGCACATGGATTACCAGAAAGAATTTGCTCCATTGCACTTTGAAATACTTCACTGGCAGAATTTATCCCAAATGGCATGCTCAAAAATCTGTATCTACCAAATGGTATACTGAAAGTGGTTAAAAATGAAGAATTGTGATACAGCAAAATTTGCCAAAAGAACATTTTGCATCCAAAACTGAAAAAATAAGGGCATTTGACAGGAAAGCAGATACTTCTTCTACTGTACACACTGGATGATGAGGACATTTAAGTGCTTTGTTTAAGTCTCTTGGATAAATACATACTCAAATATCATCTGAGCTTTTCTTATGAGCTACAACCAAGGAGGAAAACCTTTCAGTTGTTTTTTCTACTGGAGTAAGGACACCTAAATTCACCATTTTGTGAAGTTCTGCTTTTACTTTACTCTGCATTGCTACTGGAATCTTAAGACCTAGATGGTGTGACAATTGGGCTTACTTCATGGTTTAACTTCATGGAATATGTGACTGGTAGTTTGCCAAGCTTGTCTTTGAAAATATCAGCATATTCACTAAAACTATTCTGTGTAAGGCTATCATTGTTGTTCAAACTTGGATGGTGAACCTCTTTATTAAATGAAATCAGTCCCATTTTCACACTGCCTTTGAGGCCTCACAGTGACTGCACGTGTCTCTTGACTACGTAAAACTGCATGTCATTGCTGTTTCCAGCAGAATGGCATGAAAATCAATTTGAATCTCTTTACCATCATAAGCAACTAGTGTTGCACACTTTGCTGAATCAAGTTTCCCACCAGCTTGTACTTTAGCAAACATTTTTGCTGATATAACATTGCACTTAGATCTAGTGTTGAATTTAATAGGTTTCCCATAAATTCATATAGAAGAAAATATTTCACTCTTTGCTGACAACTGATAGTCTACTGTATTAACTGCTTCATCAATCACAGAGATACCATCAACATAAAAATTTGCTCACAGCTCTCTATCTGATCTATTTGCTTCTTTGGATGCTCTATTTTAATAAAAGAATGTGGCACCTTAGACTTACAAAGCCTTTTAAAATGATTCAATTTTTTACATTTGTGACATTCCTGCCCAAAAGCTAAGCACTTCTCTCATTTAGGTTCGTGACTGCCTCCATAATTGTGACAGTTAACAATAAGGTTGTTTGCAGCAGCCCCATTCGGTGTATAGTTAGTGTTAGAAGCTACCACACCCTTTGGTTTATACTTCTTTTTCATCTTAGCGTTGTGTTGCACACTATCAACATTCACACTGGTAGATACTATACACATGTTTTTCTCATTTGTAAGCATATTCATGTGTTTTTCTGTAAGCTCCTGTATCTGACAAATCTCTATGGCTTTGATTAATGTTAAATCACTATCTCAAAGCAAAATCTTTCTTACTGCATCATTATTAGCACCACACAAAAGCCTGTCTTTTATCAACTCATCTTGTAAATCACCAAATCTGCACATTTTAGCTTTATTTCTCAAGTTAGTAATATATGCTGCTATAGTTTCACTAGGCTTTTGATTTCTTGTGTAAAATACGTGCCTTTCCATTGTAATATTAATTTGAGGGTTACACATTTCTCTAAATTTACATTTCAAGCACTCAGGATCTTCCCATGTTTCAACTTTTATCACAATATGGCGGTTCCCCCTCCCCTGCATACACAGCAGGTCACAGGTGCATACACAAATGAGAATTCCCTCTCAATGGCTTCTGAGCCAGCTAAATTAAGAATTATAAATGCTCTCGTACATGCATCTTTATCAGGAAGTGCAGCCTGAATGAAAACATCATATTCTTGTTCAAACACTCTCCAATTCTCAGCAATATTGCTATCAAACACCAGTGGTTCAGGTCTGTGAAATCCCTCTGTCATAACAAAATTTGTTTAAGAATAAGCGTAGAAATAGTACTTGCAATTATGCTCAAAAACACAATGATCTCTCTGAAATGGCTTTAATTTGATACTGCAAACACTGCAAATACTGTGAACATTCCAGAAACTCGGATACTTCGAATAGCTTTAGTTAATGCAAAAAAAATAGTACAGTGTGAAGAAATTCCGTTGTTTAACTTTACTGTATGTTTAAACACTTTGTAAATTATTTTGAACATTTATTTTAAATACATTTCTCAATATGTCGCTATTTCAGCCATTTCATTTCTCAGTAATTATTTCACATGTTTTGAATGCTTCTCCACTTATTTGGTGACTGAAAAATCATTTAAACAAGTTTAAGTACCTTTGAATAACCACTGACCTGTTTGCGAGTTTGCTGCAAGTGCACTCCTGTATATTGTTCCATTTCTAACTTTGTGCCTCGTGGTTTGTAGGCTGCTTTAACTTTGGATCCCATTCTGACACTATGTCGCTTGTCTCGTGTGCTCAAAAGAGACAATAAAGGACTGTAATGGGTTCAAGATATTTATTGCACATAAATACATCAGGAACTGGAACAGTATGTAAGCTAAGTGACTCACTTATTACTTCAGTCACACTCACATATGCATCTTCATTCATGTCTGCATTCACTCTGACCATACCTCTCAACCTGGAAACATCAAAAATCTGGGCAAGGCCCATGAAAAATAGGTACAAATCTGTACGCTGATTAACATCTAATGTGCATACATAATTACGTAACCCCCACCCACTCCGATGGAATTGTGGGATACCAACTTTCAAACGCAAACTGAACAGACAACCAAAATACGGCAACAGAGTCCCCCCTGCAGCCATTCCAATGTCCCATTACCTGGCTATTTCGCCCCATTTACCATAATCACTAATGTGTGCATACTACTTTACTTCTACAATGATTGTTTGGATTTTATTTTTACATTTTGCAGCACAACAATGTGCAAACACTAACAGACATCTGCCAAACAAAGCAATACTGTCTCACCATGAAAATAGACTTGGCATTAAAATTTCTCTGCCCTTGAAATTCACATTCATTGAAACCCACACCACATCCAAAGAAAATGCATCTGGCCAGTGGTGGATAAAGATTACCTTTGGGGCATTTTCAAATTATTGGCCCCTTGCACACAAAACAAGAAACATACATGTGTTCTTTTCTTTGATGCACCTTCCTGACTTTATTAAGTTATATTCGTTGCATAATACAGCATACTTGTTAGAGTGCATTTTAAATGTATTGTTTTTAACATTTTTCCAGTAAGCAATGAAACAAAATGCATGAACCAATAATGACAAAACTGCCCAATTCAGAAAATTTCCATCATGAAAGTCTACTTAAACTTCTACAATCCACCGGTATCAGTAAAAATGCACAATCTCTGCAGAAGTAAGTCATATAAATAGTTACACATTAAAGAAGACATTCTCAGGACTGCAGCATCTACATCTACCCTCTTTAAAAATACAACACAGTACAGTATCAGCAATCCATCTACATACTGTGAGAGTAGAACCCACAACTTTCTGGAGCAAAAGCAAATATACTACCTGTTGTGCTAATAAAAATACAAGTGGATGTTGTATAAGCAGCACTAAACTTCTCTTTCCCTGAAGAACTGTGCAGCAAGAGAAATCAGGAAAAAGCCATAATTTATTTTGGGAGGGCAAAGGCCCAAAAATGGGGACACATTTTAAACATTGCTTTTATAATCTTAGAAAGTTGCTAGAAAAAAAATTGTTACCATGTGTTACCATAAGAAGATAAACTTAAATGGTTATCATTATTTAGTGAATTCATCTCTCATAATTTGCCAGAAAACCATAAATTTTATTTAACATTTATTTACCTGGGAAACCCCGACTTGGAACAAAGCCACTTTTTAGCAAAGCCAGAGGCCTGGGGAGAAATGCTGCAGACACATGTATTTGTATCATGGGAGGAAACACACAAACACAGGGAGGACATGCAGGCTCTGCAGAGAAGGCACTTCAGCAGAGAATCAAACCAGAGAACCTTTTGGTGGGAGTCAACCACACTACCACTGCGCCATCCAAATTTAAGAAAAACAGACCAAAACGTATGAGCCAAACATTTAAGACATTGTGAAAATGTATACAGTTGCAATAATTCTTTCAAGCTGAAGTGGTGGCATGGATAGAGAACTCAGTCATGCTCTAACTGCGGCATTTTACAAACACAAAATTATAGACAATGTCTCAAAGACCTGAACACACACACACTGATAAATGGACTACAAGAGCTTTCTGAACACACACACTGATAAACATAATACAACAGCTTCTGCATACAGTATCTCAAAGACCTGCACACACGCAATAAATTAGAGAGCATCTGAAAGACCTGAACACACACACTTATAAACAGACTACAAGAGCTTCTGCACATAGTATCTGAAAGACCTGCAGGTTGAATGAATTAGAGTGGCCAGCCCAGGTTAACTGAAAGAACGACGTGTTCTCAAAGTAATAAAATGCACATGTCACAAGAAGTAAATCTGAATATATTCTGCACAGTTTCTCAAAGACCTGCATGTTGAATGAAATACACACACACTATGAATTAGAGACAGTATCTGAAAGACCTGAACACACATAAACAGACTACAAGAGATTCCTGAACACATGCACATTAGTTCAAAGAGCTTCTGCACACAGTACCGCAATTCTCAAAGAACTGCAGATTGAATGAATTAGAGCCCAGGTTAACTGAAATAATAACTACACACACACTGCTATCCATTTACACTTGATTCTCTTACTTGAGTCTTCCAAACGAGTGCTGCTATCCATTTGCACTTGAGTCCCCAAACCAAGTGCTGCTTCTGTTCCTGGACATGGCATTTGCAGCCTGTTGCTGCCGTTAATCCGTTCTCGCTTGCTGAACATCCAAACTGAGTGCTGCTGAAGTTCCAGGACATCCAAATTGAGTGTCGCTTGCATTCGCAGCCTGCTGCTGCCGTTAATCCATTCCCGCTAGCATTTGCAGCCAGCCAGAAATTATGTGAGCTCTTTGAGCTCAATTCCGAGTGGCTGGTAGCCCTGATGGAACTGACGTCATCACGTACGTGATTATGTCAGCTCCGTCAGCACGAAATTTGAAAAATTTAAAAAACAAAAGAAAAAAGAAAAAATTACAAAAGCAAAAAAATCGGAAATGAAGGGGTGCCACTCGGAAACTATGGCACCCCTTCATTTGGACCCCAAAACTCGGTAAAAACTGAGAAATTCGGTATGGTTGGGAGGTATGACTCTGACTGACTTTTCAAAATGGCACTGATCTTGCACATGCTCAGTAACTTAAATGCACAGGCTATCTAGCTACCATCTATACTCCTGGAAGGCTAAGGCCGAGACGTCAGAGAGCTAGATTTTCTACAATAAATCGTGTTTTGTGAATCCTGCTGTGGTGCTTTTTCAACTTTTCCTTGGTGCTGTTGTTGTTGCTATCTAGCTACCATGGCTGACTAGGTACTATACACTCAATGATCTACACTATATACAGTACCATGTAATATGCATACTACATATACTTCAACAGTTTTTTTAAAGATGTAGCCTTTTCCAAGAATCCAAACAAACACACACACACACACACACACACACACACACACACACACACACACACACACACACACACACACACACACCATACCTCTCAACTGTACAGATTTTCGCAGAATGTCCAGATTTTTGCATCACAGTTTTGGTCTGTTTCTCATAAAATTGTGGTTTTCTGGCAAATCATTGACTAATTGTTAAGGACTGAAGTAAAAAATAATGTCAGACATTTGAGTTATAGACTTCATACCTTTCAGAAAATTTATACTACTGCAAAATATGTTAGACTATCAACTTTCTAAATGCAATATTAAAATAGTGTCCCTATTTTTGGGCATTTGTCCCCCCATTATTCATGGTTTGTCCAGATTTCTTGCTCTTAGAGGCTGAGATGTATGACACACACACACACACACACACACACACACATACACACACACAAACACGCACACACGCACACACACACACACACACACACACACACACACACACACACACACACACACACACACACACGTACACACAGCTTCTGTCTTTCTCAAATTTATTTTCAGCTTGGTTTGAATGTTTTTATATAACCTCAGTAGAGTGAAATCAAATATTTATTCAGTAGCAAACAGACTTCAGTTCATTTTGGTAAACAAAAAAGTTTCAATTACCAAATAGAAGCTGCAGCCGTCCAAACAAACACTGTTGCAAGGGATCTGGGTGATGTTGACAATTCTTTATCTATATAGATTCATATACCAATGCATCCCTCACCTCTGGAACAAATGTCCACTACATGTCAAGCAGAAAAGCACCCTTATCACAGTCAAGGTAATAACCATAAATAAACACACTATTGGAGGTTAGCAATGAAAATTCCAACAATCAAGGTAAACCTTGATAATTTGATGGGCAGCCTCAAATTATCTCCCACTGTTACTTGTTTTACCCTCCTTGAGGGTAGTGAGAACCTCTAAAGAGTGTTTTTTGGCTAGGTTTGCAATGGCCTGCAGAATGATTACCTAGTACTTACCTCTAAACCTTTACATGTTTATGTGTGCAATATATAAATATATATATATATATATATATATATATATATATATATATATATATATATATATATATATCAATGGGCCTATCCATAACACTGAAAATTCATAACCTGAAACTCATAAGGTCGAACCCTTAACACTAAAAACTCATGACACTGAAAACATTCTCCACAAGAAATATATTCACCCCCCTCCATGCAGAAAAGAATAAAAAGACCACAGACAGTGAATTGGTGCTTAAGGGCAAAGAGGGACACCTACTGATCTTGGGGTACAACATGATGCTGACCATCGCAACTCACACGTACTGTGCTAAACTCACTTCCCTAATATCGTATCAAAAGAAATGACATCATTGCACACATTCTACACAATTCTATACAGTTCTACACTTCCCAGTGTTATGAGTTTTTCGTCTTATGAGTTTTCAGTGAAATGGGTTTGACCTTGTGAGTTTCAGTGTTATGAATTTTCATTGTTATGATATTTATATATATAGATTTAAAATCATGTTCACAAAGTGCATTCAGACATTGATGGCAACATTGAAAGGCAGTTTTCAAAGCAGCTAATCACCGAATGGGAAGTCAGTGAACCGCAACACCAAACATCAAACAGCACATTTAATCCAATGGCCACATTTCCACAACAGGGAATGTTAAATCATTGATATCACCATAGTTTGACAAACATTTCCACAACAGAGAGTGTTAAATCACTGATATCACCATGGTTTGACAAACATTTCCACAACAGAGAAAGTTAAATCATTGATATCACCATGGTTTGACAAACATTTCCACAACAGAGAAAGTTAAATCATTGATATCACCATGGTTTGACAAACATTTCCACAACAGAGAAAGTTAAATCATTGATATCACCATGGTTTGACAAACATTTCCACAACAGAGAAAGTTAAATCATTGATATCACCATGGTTTGGCAAACATTTCCACAACAGAGAATGTTAAATCATTGATATCACCATGGTTTGACAAACATTTCCACAACAGAGAATGTTAAATCATTGATATCACCATGGTTTGACAAACATTTCCACAACAGAGAATGTTAAATCACTGATATCACCATGGTTTGACAAGGGGATAAAAATACATTTTTATTTTCAGCATATGACCATTCGACTGAAGACACTTCAAGGTTTTTATTGTAAACTTTATATATATATATATATATATATATATATATATATATATATATATATATATATATATATATACACACATATACATGGGTCTAAATTGTTTGAACTCCTGCAGATAATAATATATATATTTCTTCATCCACAACCCCTTTTCCCACTTTTGCACATGGTGTTGTCAGGGTGCCACTTTAACAGTGACAATCATCTAAAGCCAATGTTCACACCACTAGGTGACTAGCTCTGCCTCATTTGTTCTTCCATACCACACATACACTCACACCTTAGCCAATTTTGAGTTTCCAAACCACTTACTTCATCAGTTTGGAATGTTGGAGGAAACAGTAGCACCCAGAGGAAACCCACACAAACACAGACAGGACATGCAAACTCCGCACAGAGGGCATGCCAGATGAGAATTGAACCTGGAACCTCTTGCTGTGAGTCAACAACTCTATCCTCTGTACCACTGTGTTGTACTAACTAGTCATTCAACTAATCTAATAGGTCCTGGGTGGCAGAAGGAAAATACAAAAGGACAAACTTTAGTTGTAAGCTATTAGCACTTCCTATAACAACCCACCCACCCCCACTGAAGTTTGTGTAATCTGACCTGTAGTATGCTAGCAAGGCTGTCTGAAAACCATGCCTCTGGCTGAACATGTGACTTATACAGCATGAAAATGTAAACAAACTCCTTTAGCAAAAAATCTAAGATAGTCCCCCCTTGAGCAAAACAGCTTTAAATAGCATCCTTTGTATCTTCTCACTGCAGCTGTAGTTTGTAACAAGCTGTTACATGTGTAACATGTTGTAACAAGCTGTTACATGTGTAACATGTTGTAAAGTACAGTTTTGTACCTGCCATAAATGTAGATGTTCGAGGATCTCCATTGCTGCAGTCCTGACAAATGGGTACTCCGCTGCCCACCATCGGCCCGAATACCAAAGGGCTAGAACCGGCGTCGGTCACGGGCACCTGAGACTGACGTAAGTACTTGTCAGTACAAATGCGCATGACCGATGCCATAACCTCAGTCTTTCTTGCCTCAGACGTCAGAATGCAAAAAAGAAAACACCACCCAAAAAAACCCAATCTAAAAAGAAAAAGGGGGAAGGAGGGAGGGAAAATAGGACTGCAGCAATGGAGATCCTCGAACATCTACATTTATGGTAGGTACAAAACTGTACTATGTTCATCGTCTCCCATTGCTGCAGTCCTGACAAATGGGTAGAATCCCAGAGCAACGGAAAAAGGGAGGCTGGCCAACTAAATAGCAGGAGGAGCTGCAGACATGCCCTGAAAGACTGCAGTGGCAAACCCAGCCCTAGACCTAGAATAAAGAGGCAAATGATAATGCTTTGTAAAGGTATGTACAGAACTCCAAGTAGCTGCCTCTAGAATGTCTTTAGTAGCTACCCCTCTCAAAAAAGCAGTAGAGGTGGCCGTAGCCCTAGTAGAATGAGGCCTGATCCCAACTGGAACCTCCTTACCATTATGAGAGTAACAAAAAGCAATACAATGGCCGATCCACTTGGAAATAGTTTGTTTCGAGACAGCTTTCCCACTTGAAGCCACAGCAAACGAAACAAATAACTGTTGAGACCTCCGGAACTCATTGGTTCTGAACAAATAATACCGTAACTGCCTATGCACATCCAAAGAATGCAAAACTCTTTCCCCTTCATTTTGGGGGTTAGCATAAAAAGTAGGCAAATGTATAGATTGGTTCAATGCCACATTAGAAACTACTTCAGGCAGAAAAGTAGGATTAGTACGCAAGGAAACTCTGTCCTGGTGAAAAATCAGAAAAGGTTCCACTGCCATGAGAGCCTGTAATTCAGATACCCTTCTAGCAGAAGTAACAGCCAATAAAAAAGCAGTCTTCCAGGACAACAACTTCAATTCAGCCGTAGCTGCAGGTTCAAAAGGAGGCAGAGTCAGCTTTTCCAAAACAAAATTAAGATCCCAGGCAGGAGTAGGAGCCCTTCGTGGGGGTCTTATATTCTTTGCCCCTCTAAGAAACTGTTTAAGCAAAGGATGTGAAAATAAAGGAGGATCACTATCATAGTGAGCAGAAATGGCTGCAGCATGCACTTTTATAGAAGAGAAGGACAAACCCTTGTCCAGTAACATAGTCAAATATTGCAAAGTACAACTCAAATTAGGCAACGTGACATCAAGGCCTTTAACTGAACTCCAAAGAAAAAATCTCTTCCATTTATCAGCATAAACTTTTCGAGTACTAGGATGCCTGGCTTCCAAAAGGACATCCAAAACTTGTTGAGGGAGCTGAAGGCCCTCATCCTCTAAAACTGAATGCGCCAGGCTGTCAGGTGTAGGGATTGCACCCTGACATTGAGAAAATGATTGTTTTCTTGAGACAATAAGTGAGGAATCTGTGGTAATGGCCAAGGTGTCCCGTGAATTAGGCTCCTCAGCAGAATACCAATGTTGACAAGGCCAATCCGGCGCTATAAGGATCATGCAAGGTTTGTCCCTCCTGACTTTCAACAGGACCTGTGGAAGAAGAGGCAGAGGAGGAAAGGCATACACGTGAAGGTTGCTCCAACTGAAGGATAGTGCATCTACTTTCCAGGCTTTCGGATGAAACAGCCTTGTGCAAAACAGAGGTAGTTGGGAATTCAGAGGAGAAGCGAACAGATCTATGTCTGGAGTTCCCCAAGCCATGGTCAACTGACGAAATACCTGAGGATCCAACTTCCATTCGTGAGGATCCACCATCTGTCTGCTCAGAACATCTGCTAACAAATTTTGTGCTCCTGGCAGAAACTGTGCTCGAAGAGTGATGTGCAGATTCAAAGCAGTTTCCCACAACAGCATTGCTTGTCTGCAAAGAGGGTAAGAATGAGTTCCCCCCTGCTTGTTGATGTACCACATGACAGTTGTGTTGTCTGTTTGAATCAACACCAGTCCCGGTCGAAGTAGATCCTGGAATGCTTTTAATGCAAATTGAACCGCCAGCATCTCCTTCATGTTGATATGCAAGTGAAGCAACTCCGGGGGCCAAAGGTCTTGAATCCATTTTCCTTTGAAATGAGCTCCCCAGGCTGACTCCGAGGCATCTGTCGTTAATATCTGACTTGCCTCCGGTTGGGTCACAGAGAGTCCCTTGTTTAGGTGACATTCCTGAGCCCACCACACAAATTCTTTCTGAATGCAAGGTAGAATCCGAATGACAGTATCCAAATCGTGGCTGTGTTGAGTCCAAACGCTTTTGAGATACCACTGTAGCTTCCTCATATGCAGTTTGGCATTGGGAAGTACTAGAATGCAAGATGCCATGAACCCCAAGGCTTGAAGGACTGTCCTTGCAGTCAGCCTGGACATTACGGATAGCTGTTGGAAGTATAGGTGAAGATTTCTTTGTTTGTCCGGGTAAGAGATGCCATCTGAGTAGCTGTATTCAGTCTCACACCCAGAAAACACATCTCCTGTGAGGGTACTAGACTGGACTTTATTTCGTTCACAGAATACCCTAGGCATCTGAAAACTGTCATCACATACTGCAGATGTCGAAGAAGTTCGTGCTTGCCCTGAGCCAGTATCAAACAATCGTCCAGATAAGGATAAATTTGAATTCCCCTTAGCCAGAGAAAAGCTATTACTGGAGCCAGGACTTTTGTGAATACCCTGGGCGCAGTAGATAAGCCAAAGGGCACTGCAGAGAACTGATAATGCAAATTCCCAGTCCGAAACCTCAGGAATTTCCTGCAACTGGGCCTGATAGGAATGTGAAGATAGGCCTCCTTGAGATCCAAAGTCACCATCCAGTGATCTCTGCCTAGCATAGGCAACAGCTGCTGCAGTGTCAACATCTTGAATTTCGGAATTTCCAGAAAGGTGTTTAGAATGGATAAATCCAGAATGGGCCTCCAAGTATTTCCCTTTTTTGGCACTAAGTAAAGACGGGAATAAAACCCCGTGCCTCTGTCCACAGAAGGAACTGCCTGTATTGCTCCCAACCGGAGAAAAAATCTGTGCCTGCGCTTCCAGTCTTTGCTGATGAGGCACATCCGGCATACCTTTGAAAGGAGGGAATGTGTGAAAATAAAACTTGTAGCCTCGAGTTATAATGTCCAATACCCATTTGTCTTGGGTAACCAAATGCCAATTCCCTTTGAAAAGTCCCAGTTTCCCTCCTAGAGGAGCTGCCAGCAAAGCAGAGTCCGGCAGCTGAAGACACAGGTCATTGGGACTGCTTCCAAAAGGACTGACCCCTGCCCACCCCAGCAGAAGGGGTAAAGGAATTCAAAGGCCTAGAAGTAACAGGGCCCTGAGAGGAAGCCCTACCTCTACCACGCCTCGACCTGCCCCTAGAATGAAAATCCGAAGAGGGAAAAGACCATCCCCTAGCAGGCCAATTCCTACTGAACTTAGGGGCTGAACCTGTAAGAAGTCCTTTACCGTCTGCATAGACTTAGCTTTTTCCTCCATTTTTTTCAAAACTGATTCCACTGGAGGGCCAAAAAGAACATCAGATTGCAAAGGAGCATCCATAATGCGAGCCTTAACATGCTCTGACAAGGACTGATCTCTAAGCCAGGCATGTCTGCGAACAACAGAACTAGTAGCAGCCACCCTGGAAGAAGCTTGTAAAGCATCAAAACCACACTGCAAAGAATGCTTACCAACCTGGTCTGAAGCATGCACTAAATCCTGAAGCTCCTTACAGTCAACACCTTCAGACAAAGCATCCACTTTACATTTCAATTGACTTAGCAAATAATTCTGATACCTGAGCATATGAAATTGACAATTTAAAGCTCTCATAGCTAAAGTAGAAGAGGTATACAGTTTTTACCCCACCTATCCAGGGCCCTAGCATCCTTGTCCAGAGGAACCGGATTCTTAACCACAGAAGCCTTAACACCTTTGGGGCCTTGAGAAATAGTTTCTGGATCAGCCCTAGGACTCTTATACAGGTACTTGTGAGCTTCCGGAACCCTGTAGTATCTATCTGGTTTAACTGGGGCAGGGGGCAGAGAATCTGGGTTAAGGGCAGCCTCAGAAAATACATCCTGAACAACATCCAGTACAGGGGGAATAGCCAAAGGCCTGTGCTGAGGTAAAAACAAGAATTCTCTCAGCCTTTTACGAGAATCAGAATAATCCTGGCCATCCCACTGGAAATGTTCCCTCATGGAATGCAAAGTTTCAGAGAAAGAAAAATCTTCTGGAGGGGACGCAGAGGGAGTAGCGTCCTCAGCCTCCGAATCAGTATAGGGAGGGAAATCCTGAAGCTCTTCCACAGAGGAATCTGACTCATTGGAAGACTGAACCAGACCCTCCAACTCTGTGTCTATCCTGGGCCTCTTTACAGGGGGGGGGCATGGAACCCCTAATTAAAGTAATCAAATCTTCATCCATCTTTAACATGTGCTTCCTAGGAGCTGGACCTTGGGGATTAGCACCAGCAGGGACAGACTTAGATTTAGAATGGCCTTTGCCCTGAGAAGGAGGAGGTCTAACTACCCTATGAGGGGAAGAAGCCACTGACAACAAAGAAGCACCCTCAGCCTGGCCTAACACAGGAGAAGCCACTTCCTGCAGTAACAAAGGCTCCCCTAGACACACTGGTAAACTGTCAGAAGGAGCCACTGAAGCAGTCAGTGGTTCCCCAGAACCGACGTCCGGATTGGACGCCTCATCCTGTTTGGACCGCAAAGACTTATCTTTGCGCTTCTTAGAAGAACCAGTCGTCGGAGAATCCGACGGCATGTTATAATTACAACGTTTACCAAATACCAGCCTAGCACAGTCCAACCGACGTTTAATAGTACGCTTGTTAAAAGTAGCACAAAAGTGACACCCCACAACGTCGTGCTCAGGCCCTAAACAAGGAATGCAGAGTGAATGGTAATCCCTATGAGGAATCTGTTTCCCACAAGAAATACAGTTATTAACTTTTTCTGACATCCGGCAATACTGAGGCAAGAAAAAGACAAAAAATGTTCCCAACAGGGTACTTAGCCAACTTGGTATCCGGTCTGAAACTCGAAAACCGACAGTTCCAGAACGCCAAACGGCACTTGCAAAAACTGCTTCTGCTGAGGACCATGCGGCAAGAAAGACTGAGGTTATGGCGTCGGTCATGCGCATTTGTACTGACAAGTACTTACGTCAGTCTCAGGCGCCCGTGACCGATGCCGGTTCTAGCCCTTTGGTATTCGGGCCGATGGTGGGCAGCGGAGTACCCATTTGTCAGGACTGCAGCAATGGGAGACGACGAACATCAAGCTGTTACATGTGTAACATGTTGTAACAAGCTGTTACATGTGTAACATGTTGATATGACCTGAATTCCTATAAGAAAGGCTGTGGCTGTAGAAATCTCAATATAACTAACATTAGAGAGAGAGAGAATGGATTATCGGGAAGCTAAAATGGGATGGGGTGATGAAAATAGAAAGAGAGAGAGAGAGAAAAGTCTGCAAAAAGAACAAAGGCATGTATGGGGTTTACATTTTTGTGTGTATTTTTTTTCCTTTATTCTTTTCTCTTTGGTCTGTGATTTGTAGTTTCAGTAAGCACTGTTTAAGAATCAAGTCATATCAATGTATGAATGCATCTTTCCTTATGCACTGAAAATGTGTTTGAGTTTACAATGGCACAATGATTTTCTTCATGATGAGTAAATTATTTAATGAATGAGAGCCTTTACTGAATAGCACTTATTAAATCATTTTCTATACATGTATATTGAACAAACACAAGGACGTGTTTTCATTTTCAAATGACTAATTCCACTAAAATGTAAACAAACCACATAAAACAGTGAAAATAACTTTGCATTCACTTTATCATTCATTTCTTTAATGAGTAACACACTAATCTCTCACATATTTGCTTAACTGTGCATATAAACAACAGAGCAGTGCTTACTGAATGTTCTGATTGTACAATATCATTGTTAAATAAAGCAGGAAGA